>NC_056739.1:187931181-188006181 GCF_019279795.1 Protopterus annectens | reverse complement strand
TACAGAGTCCCTGACTGTCTCAAATTTCTTTTCAAAAATCCAGCTGCTGACCCAGAGGTAATCTCCCAAGGACCTAAAATTAAAGCAACCTCAGCTAAGAGTTCCACCCCCTTAGACGGATTCCCAAGCTTTAGGCAGATGGTGTACAAACAAGTATACACCTCTGCTGCTCTTGGTATTAGAGCACTAAGTGAGTTCCATATGCTGAAATATCAGCAGTATACAATGGAACTCCTCAAAACAAAATCTTCCTTTTATTGCTTGTGCAGAAATAATTACAAGAGCTTATGCATTCTGTAAGCCAAGTTAATAAGCACACTTTGCAATGTGGCTTTGACGTCCAAGAAGCATCTTGCAGAGCAGCAGTCACTGGTTCTGTCCTTCGAAGACATGCTTGGCTTAATGAACAGACCTTGCCAGACCATGTGAAATCAAAATTATTGGACATACCATTGAACAAAGACAAATTGTTTGGCACCAAGGCGGAAGAGGCCTTAAGGATGGAAGAAAAAGCTAAATCTGTGCAGACAGACTTTTTACAGGTCCAGCCTCAGAGGTTCAGTAGGCATTGCCCCTCCAAGCACTGGTCTTTTCCAGCCCTCTCCAGGCCAGCTCAGCTAAGACCCAAGGGAAACACCCCCCCCCCCCCCCAAGGCAGCAGTCCCAGGGAATGCAGAGAGCTAAGCATTGGAGTTTCTCTTCAAAAACAGGGAGTGCTAAGCCACCCCCTTATGGTAAGGACTCTCATTGACTTTACGCCATCCCTTACCTCTGCCCACCTGCTTGTGCCCCTAGGAGGAAAACTCTCCTTCCATGCAAACTACTGGACCTCTATTACCAACGACTGATGTGTCCTCAACAGTGTCCCAGGGATACAAATTTTGTTTCGACACTCTGCCAACCACAGAAGGGTTCTCGGATCTTTCTCCAAACCAGTGGGCAGAGGCCAAAAAGCAAGTCCATTCCCTGCTCTCCATGAAGGTAATGCAGCATGTTCCTCCAGAACAGTTAGGCCAAGGTTTCTATTCCAGCCTCTTCCTGGTACCCAGCAAAGAGGGCACCTGGCATCCAATCCTCGATCTACACATTGTAAACACATTTCTGGTGATTCCAAAGTTCAAAATGCTCACCCTCCAGCAGCTTCTTCCTAAGCTTTCCAAGGATGCTTGGTTAGCCACCCTACACCTAAAAGAGGCCTACCTACACATCCCAATCAGGGAATCTTGCAGGAAATATCTACGTTTCAGGGCAGGATCTATGCACTTTCAGTTCTCCTTCGCTTCCCTTTGGCTTATCCACTGCTCTCAGAGTTTTCACAAAATGCCTGGCCAGCCATTGCTTTTTCCAGACAAATATTCAAATTTACCCTTACTTAGACGATTGTCTGATTTGAGGCAGACAGGAAAAGCTGTTAGAGCACCTGACCTTTGTAAAGGACCTACGGACCTCCCTGGGGTATATACCATCAACAAAAAGAAATCATGTCAATGGTGCCCACTGCTGTGCAGCCTGTCACCCCTGCTACCATGGCACCTACCTCTGATGCCAACACTCCTGACCCAGAAGAATGGAGAATTCATGCATCCACAATTGCAGACTCTGAACCTGGCAAAGCCTGGCTTATTCCATGACCTCTCCTCCAGCTGCTAGCCTAAGCAAACAAGTCCTGGATGTTATATGTGAGGCCAGACGCCACAGCACTAGAAAATCCTATGTTGACAAGTGGAAAAGATTTTGCACCTGGATCCAGGCTAAGGGAGCCGAAACAGCACAGTCCCTCCCTATCTCTCATCCTAGATTACTTTTAGATCTACTACACAGGGGTCTATCCTCCCCTTCTATTCAAATTCATGCCATCTAATTACAGCACAGAGCCACCTCTCTTCACACACCCTCTCATCAAGCAGTACCTAAGAGAGGCGAACAACTTGAGGCCACCCAGAAGAGCTCCTACCCCAGCTTGGGACCATAACTGTTTGTGTTGGAAAAGCTTGCCCTACACCCCCTCCCCCTTTGAGCCTGCGGTTTCAGCAGAGTTAAAATTCCTCTGTTGGAAAACAGCCTTACTTCTAGGCATCACTTCAGCTAGAGGAGTTTGAGCTACAAGCACTCATGACTGTAGAGCCCTTCATCATTTTCCATGCTGATAAGGTCTCCGTCAGGACTAACCCTTCCTTCATGCAAAAAGTGGTGTCCAGTGTGGCTCTCAACCAATCCATTCATTTGCCCACCTTTTTCTCTAACCCACAAAACAAGGGGGAATGGATTCTGTACACTCTAGATGTGCACAGACAGCTCAGACTCTATCAGGATAGGACTAAATCTTTTAGAAAAACTGACCAATTGCTAGTCAGCTTCGCAGCAGGGGCAGAGGGCAAGGCCATATCCAAATATTCTCAAATGGATAGCACACTGCATCCATTTCTGCTACAAACATCACAGGAAACCACCCGCAAAGGGGGTCAGGACATATTCCACCAGGGCAACCTCCACCTCTGCATCTTTTCTCAGAGGGGTCCCCACCAGAGACCTCCTGGAGGCTGCAACATGGACTTCTGTTCATATATTCACCACACATTGCCTCCTGCCTATCTTCTCCAAATCCAGGACAGGATTTGCCACCGTAGTCTTGCAAGGCATCCTAGCCAGCCCCCCCAGTCGTCTTGATTGCCTCCATCCTTTTCTTCAGGTTTGGGAATCAACCCAAGTGTGATGACTGCAGCAGTGAAACACGAAGAACATAGTACAGTTGTGTACACTTACCATAAATGTAGATGCTAGAGTGTATTCACTGTTGCAGTCCTGGTTTCTTACCCTCCACTCCCCTTGTCTCTCTTCCTGTCACCTTTCAGGGAATTTTGGGTTTTACTTTCTACTGGTGGTGTTCTTCCACCATAACCTAGCTCCCTATTTGGGGGCTCCTCACAGCTGGGGTGAGAAACTGATGTAATCGCATCGGCTGCCTGATTTTATACCACTGATGACCTGACGTCAGTCCTGGAGCAACAGCAACCGATGCAGAAATATTAAGCCTCTGGTATTCTAGCCAACTGAGGCTACAACTGGCAGAGTAACCCAAGTGTGATGACTGCAACAGTGAATACACTTTAACATTTAGATTTATGATAAGTGTACACAACTGTACTTTCCATGTGTTTAAGCTTTGTGGTTTGGGTGAGCAGGTTATGGTAGAGGAGATTAAGGATTGGAGGCTATGTATGGGGTCTCCTTTTTAAGAGTAGAAATTCCTTGTTACATTTTGAAAAACCGTAGACCCTATCAGTGAGACTTATTTTCCCGCAATAGCAGTTTGATTACATTAGTCTTGGTTACTTGGATAATGTGCCGAGAGACCAGCGGCCTAGAAATTTGTGGAATTTAATGTTTTCAGCTGTATCCAAGTAATAATCCAGTTTGAGGAGGATTTGGTGTTTTTAGGATGCTCCAAATAGCATAGTTTTTATTTTAATTCAAAAGAAGTTTATTTTGATTGGGCCAATAAGAAAGGTTAGAGAGGTCTGTAGGATGTTTGAAATGGTGGAAATGGAGAAGCCCTGTTCTACATATAATTTATACACAGAGTAGGTAATTTGTGAATGCTTGTTTGATTCAAGTTTATAATGAGAATTGGAAGTGTAAATCCTTGTGAGATGCTTTTTTTTCTTTTTTTTGGGGGGGGGGGGGCATTAGAGTCTTAAACTCCTTCAAAATGCAGGCATTAATTAGCAAGAAATGGTTTGCTGGATCATATGCTTAGATTAAGTCAATGAAAATAGCTCTAATTTCTCCTAATATTTTTGGTTTTTAATACCATGATGGGGAAATGGTCCCCATTCCGAAGTCAAAGTATGTTTAAAGTTCATGAGATTAGAATTTGTCTTTGTCAGCCAGAAGTGCTCTTAGCAGCTTCCGCAATGTGCCCAGTAACAACTCCTGTAATTCATACGGGGTTATATGTATTGGTAACAAGTAAAATCTTCTTTGTGTTTCACTGTTGCAGTTATTACATTTGGGTAATCTGTTGGCAGGTTGCCCTCAGTCGCCCAGATGGCTTACCTCATGACGGACAAACAAAGGCAACTGAGAACATACTTCAAACAAATGGCAACAAAAACAGTTATCTGCAAGACAAATTCTGCAGGCTTTGGGGTTCATGGCATCCTGCATTCTATTAATTCCATATGTGAGACTGCATATGAGGAAACTTTTGGTACCTAAAAAATGTTATGGAGTCAACATCACAGCCTGGAACCTGCGATTCCTCTCATTCCCTGCCTACAACAGGAGTTTCTTTGGTGGGCAGAGACATGTCACCAAAACAAGGGACTGTCATTCACTCTGCCACCCAAACCCTAACTACAGACTCATCAGACTATGCTTGGGGGCTCCATCTGGCAGGGAGATGCATTCAGGGCAAATGGAACCCAAACCAAATGCATCTGCATATCAACCAGAAAGAGATGCTAGCTGTTCAGAATGCTCTGACAGCCTTCAGGGATTTACTTCATCCAGGACAGCTAATGATGAAGACTGACAACACCACAATTATGTGGTACATAAACGAGCAGGGGGGGTACGCATTCCTACCCCCTTTGCAGACTAGCCATGGCTTTGTGGAACACAGCATTGACTTACTAAATACATCAAGCTCAATTCCTTCCCAGGCCTTACTTCTAGGCATCACTTCAGCTAGAGGAGTTTCAGAGCTACAAGCACTCATGGCTGTAGAGCCCTTCATCATTTTCCATGCTGCAAAATTACTCTGGCAGACCACCTAAGCAGATATCTTATGGACCTGCATGAATGGGAAACTGGATCCACAAATCTTCAGCATGTTAACACAGAAATGGGGAGCCCAGACATAGATCTATTTTCCTCTCCCCAAAATCATAAGTTGGGCAAGTTCTGCAGAAGAACTAGTCACAAAAAAGCATGGAAAGTGGATGCTCTATCCTTCAGCTGGAAAAGCCTATCAGTTTATGCCTTTTCCCCTCTGCCTCTGCTTTCCAAGGCCTTGCTAAAAGTCAGACAGGAAAACCCCAAAATGATCCTAATTGCTCCGGACTGGCCTCGCCAGCACTGGTACCCACTTCTAAGGAATGTTTCACCTTCCTCCATGGTACTTGCCTGAAATCCCTCATCTACTGTCTCAGCAGAACTATCAAATTCTGAACACTCTGATCCAAACTCTGAATCTTGCAGCATGGCTAATCAACTAATTATTCAAACACCTCTCAGTAAATCTGTGATGGATGTCATTTTGGAAGCCAGAAGGCCTAGTACTAGAAAATTTTATGCTGATAAATGGAAGAGATTCTTTGCTTGGAACCGAGCACAAGGAATAGACACAGCAAAGCCCAATATTCCTCAGATTTTACAATATTTGACTGAGATGCTTGACAAGGGCTTATCTTTTTTTTTTTCTTAAATAAAAATCCATGCCTCCACCATCTTGGCTCATTACAACACCTAGCCTTCCCTCTTTTCTCATCCACTGCTTAAACAGCATCTTAGAGGGGCCAAAAATTTAAGGTCTCCCAGAAGAGCACCAACTCCGGCATGGGACCTCAATTTTGTGCTGGAAAAACTCACCCTGCCTCCTTTTGAACCAGCAGCTACTGCGGATATGATATTTCTGTCTTGGAAAACCGCTTTTCTTTTGGCAGTCACTTCAGCAAGAAGGGTTTCAGAACTACAGGCTCTCATAGCAGTGGAGCCTTTTATTATATTTTACCCGGACAGGGTGTCCCTCAGGGCCAATCCTTTTATGCCTAAGGTGATATCCAGTGTGGCTCTTAACCAGAACATTCACCTACCAACTTTTTACCCAAATCCGCAGAACAAGGGGGAACGGATTCTGCGTTCATTGGATGTACACACAACTAAGATTCTACTTAAATAGGACCAAATCTCTGTCTGAGCAACTACTGGTAGCATTTGCTGCAGGATTAGAGGGGAAGGCTATATCGAAGCAGACTGTTTTTAAATGGATAAGCCACTGCATTCGTTTCTGCTATTTACACCATGGTAAACCTGTGCCCAAGGGGGTCATATCACATTCCACCAGGGCTGCCTCTACTTCAGCTTTCCTCAGAGGGGTCCCAACCAGAGACATTCTAGAAGCTGTTGCTTGGAGCTCTGTTCACACCTTCACAAAGCATGATCATTTGCCTCTCTTCTCCAAATCCATGGCAGGCTTTGCCACTGCAGTCCTGCAGGGCCTTATAGCCATTCCTAATGCTGTTTAGCTCAATCCTCCCATCCATAGCTTTGGGATTCTACCCAAATGTAATGACTGCAACAGTGAAACACGAAGAACATAGTACAGTTGTGTACACTTACCATAAATGTAGATGTTTGAGTGTATTCACTGTTGCAGTCCGGGTTACCCACCTGCCATCCTCCCTTTCTATACCTTTTTCTCTATCCTTCACTATACTCAAAAGCCTTTGTGGTGTATTTGCTTTTTAGTTAAAGTTTTTGTTTCTGAAAGTGCATTTATATATTTACTGTTATATATATATGTAAAAAAAAAATTTTTGTTCCCCATTTGGGGGGCACCTGACATCTGGGGTAAGAAATACTGAATAAAATGGCGTCGGCTGCATGTTTTATACCCCTGATGTCATGGAAGAGGAGACAGCAACCGACACAGGACCCAAGACTTTATTCAGGCCGGCTGAGGGCAACCTGCCAGCAGATTACCCAAATGTAATGACTGCAGCAGTGAATACACTCGAACCCTCTACATTTATGGTAAGTGTACACAACTGTACTTTCGCAGTTAACTGGAACCCCCCCTGCAGAAACAGATCTTATGTTTTTAGAGCTTGAATTTAAAAAAAGAAGTTGGGAATAAATTCCCTTTCCCCAACTTTAGAACAAGTCAAATCAAATAGTATAGGGTACAGTATTTGTCAGACCTGTTTAATAGCAGCTGTCAAGCAACCAGAAACTACAGATGTGATGTGAATCTCGCCATTATTCTCGCGTGTGGTTCGGATCTGATGCGTCTGATCCGTGTTGGCCGATACTGCAGCTCGACGTCTTCAGCAAAGTTCATGGGCCTTATTCTTTACCCATAATGCATTCCCCTAGTTACCCCAGATCTCGTTTGCTGCGCAGCGAAGAGGTTTTGTCAGCTATAGCTTTGGGGTAAAGACAACTTTTTCATATATATAATTTTCTAGCATAGTCAACTTTTTAGTTGAAATTGTTTAATATCCTTAAAACATTTTGCATCCTAACTTTAACCAGCTTTCCCCCCTTTACTTATCCGTTTGTTAGAGGGTGCTAAGGAACGTCTGTTTTAGAGAATATTCCTTATTTTCCCTTTAATGTATAAAAATATAGAACTTTCAGTTGATTTATGTAGTCCCATTTACTTTTTGCAGATGACATTCGTTTCATGTGTGTGCTTTGTCCATTTAAGTTTGAGGACTTCTCCCCTTCTGAGTGAGTGTGACTCTGCTACTTTTTGACCCTTTGTCTTCCTTAAAAATTGTCTCAAAAACATGAGTAAGCCTCTAGACTTTAAGAAGTGTGAAAAGTGCAGTAAAAAGTTGCCCCTTACTGATTCAAAACTGTATTGTTTGGGGTCTCCATTTGCAGGCATCGTGTTCCATTTGCCACAACTTTAATCAGCGGGCGTTAATGGAATGTAAAAATAAACTGATTTTGAAAGCGTTTTGTAAATGCCTTTCTTTGGCTTATCTGAAGGAGCAGAGAATATAGCCTCAAACGAAAAACCTTTATCGGAGCAGAGATCCTCAGCGGAGCCGAAGCAGACAGCTCTGGAATTAATAGACCTGAAGGCTCTATCGGAGCAGACATCTCCTCCTGGCTCCAAAACTCATTCAGAGTGGGAAACTACATTGACACTGACTACTGCCACCACTCATGGACATAGGAGCCGATCTCCTTCCATTGAGAAGGTTTCTTCCAGGCTCCCTCCTCTTTTTAGCCACATCAAGATCACCTACCGTGGCCACTAGATCTACCAGGAGTTTATCTGATGACGTGGATAGGGTTGTGCAGAGAATTTTAAAGACACCTGCTTTGGCCAGACTTGTTGTGGATCTAAGCCTAAAGGAGTTGGAGCAGTCTCAAACCCCCCTGTTTTGTGACTGTTCCTCCTCCGATCTTTTGTCCTGCTTCGGTGCCGGAAGATTCTGAGATCCAGGTTGTCCTTGTCTAGTCCAAGACCCTCAATCTCTTCTGTTCCAACATCTGCCCTGAGTGTCTCCATACCTTCGGAGCAGGAGATCTCTGGGAGCGGACACTCACCTGCCGGGTCCACTGAGTCTTGTTGGATCCTTACTCAAGTCTTTAGCTCTAAAAATAGCAGGGAACTGGAGGCCCATACTGTATCTCAGAAATTGAACAAATCAATAAAGAAGACCAAGTTCTGAATGGTAACACTGCAGTTTATATTTCCATTCCTAGAAAAAGGCAATTGGCTATGCTCTGTAGACCTTCAGGACGCATACTACCATATTCTAATGGACACTGTCCAGGAGGTTCTTGCAGTTTCGACTAGGAGCCAGTCACTTCAGTTTCGAGCTCTGCCCTCTGGTTTCACTAAAGCTGCCAGAGTGTTCACCAAATGTTTGGCAGTAGTAGCGACTCACCTGAGACGCAAAGGAATCTGTGTTTTCATGCTTGGACATCTGGCTTATAACTGCCCCGACCAAGCATCACTTACTCCAAGAGGTTATGTCCTTCAACTCTGCCCCTCCCTGGGCATTACTATGAATTATGACAAATCTATGCTAGAACCATCGCAAACCTTAATGTTCATAGAAGCAGAGATACACCACCACTCAGCTAGCAAGCCTTTCAGAAGACAGGGTAGACTACCTCAGTCATCTTGTCAGAGTTCTTATAAAGAAGTCCAAAGCCATAGCAAGACTAGTGCCCCAGGTTCTAAGAAAAATGTCTCCTTCCGTCATACTAATTCCCCTAGCTCACCTACACATGAGGGTTTTCCAGTGGATGCTGTTTGCTCAGTGGTCAGTCTTCGAGCTTCCACTGTCACAAGTTCATGATAACCAGTGCCTGCAAGAAAGATCTTCAGTGGTGGATCCACTCAGTCAGTACTCCAAGGCTGTCCCTTTATTCCTCCACATCCTCTGGCTACGGTGACAACGGATGCTTCCCATATTGGGGGTGGGGCATTTTCTTGGGAAGATGGTTCTAAACACGTGGCAAAATCACAAGACTCACTTGCATATAAATGTTCTAAAGATGAGAGCACTGCTTCTAGCGTAGTAAGAATTCCAGGACACTCTTAGTATAAGAACAGTTGTAATCCAGACGGATATATCTGTAGCTTGGTATATCAACAAACAAGGGGGAAACCAGATCGTACCCACTTTGTCAAGAAGCACTCAGGATCTGACAGTGAGTGATGGTCTCCAGCTGCTTTCTAATAGTAACGCATATTCCACGGAAATCCAGTGTCATTGCGGACAAGCTGAGCAGAGCCGTTCTGTAGCCACACGAATGGTCCCTCAATTGGAATGTAACGGATGTGATTGTCCACAAATGGGGCCAGCCTTGCGACCTTTTTGCATCACCCAGCGATGTCAAATGCAGCAACTACTTTGCCCTGACCCTTTCAGCGGAGGAGCTACCAACGAATGCACTTGTTCATGACTGGCCCCGGGACTTCTTTATGCCTTTCCTCCAATTCCAAAGCTCCTACAGAAAGTGAGTTTGTTTGAAACCACCATTCTCCTAATTGTCCCCTACTGGCCTCTTCAAATCAGGTTTCCCTTCAGCCTCATCTCTGGGATGAAACCTGGATTGTGGACCCAGCTCTGGACCTTCTGACAGCACACATCATGGATGGTTCATCCCAACCTACACTCCCTAAAATAGACAGCTTGGATGCTCCAGTTCCCCTAATTGCCAGGTTTCTATCCCTCTCCTGTTAAGCATATTATTTTATCCCATAAAACTTTTGCTTAGAAGCTTTACAGAAACAAATGGAAGAAGTTTGTCATATGGGCAGTTTGTAAAAAGATTCATGTACAGTACCAGTTTATTCCGTGCTACAGTTTGTCTAAGATCTTAAGTGATGGAGCAGCGGGAGCCTCAAAGTTCAACTAGCTGCAAACTCCTAATTTTCATATAGGAGAAAATGACTGCCCTATCATGTCAGACTTTGCAGACCCTTCTTGAAAGGCACTTACACTAAGGCCTCCATACAAATACCCAATGCCCTCTTGGGATCTAAATTTCATCTTATCCAACATTATTTTTCCCCCTTTTGAGCCCTCCGTCACATATTATATGAAATCTCTCATGGAAAACCCTGTTCTTGGTAGCAATTACTTCAGCCAGAAGGGTGTCAGAGTTGCAGCCCTTGTACATTAAACCTTCTTAACTAATCTTTCACATAGATAGGGTGCCATTGTGCACTAATCCATCCTTTCTATCTTAGGTTGTGTCAGAAAATACCCTTAATCAATTGACCTCTCAGTTTTCTTTCCCAAATTTCAAAACGGTATTCTTTGCATCTCCGAGATGTTCATAGACAATTGCATTTCTGTTAACACAACTTCGGAATTTAGGAAAGCAGATCAGATTGTCGTTTCATATTCTGATACAAGGAAAGGTTAGCTGGTTTCAGAAGTCACATTACCCCAATTTTTTTCATCATGCATATCCCACATTTGCAGTGCTAAAAAGAAAGCCTTCATAAATGATCCTAAAGCTCATTCCACTAGATCTCTGGCCACGTATGCTGCCTTTCAGGCTACACTACCATTAGATAATATTTGTGCAGCAGCTACTTGGGCAAGACCTCATATCTTTATTACTCATTACAAAGTGGATTCGGACTCTAGGAGTAGAGCTGTCTTTCATTCTGTGATTCTGCGGAATATTCTCCCATGAGCCACCCAAGAATTCAGTTGCTTGGAACAGTCCCACATGTGAGAATAGACAAGATTGATAACATCACAGTTGTTTTTACCATAACGTTCCATGTGTGTTGTCCATCTAGTCCTTTATTCTCTCAACCCTCCGTCCTTCCCCATGTCTAAACTCTTGGTAGACTAGTTAACAAACTACTATTCAGCTGTGACCTATAGTCTTAGAATATGCCCTTTTCAGTCTAATTTTGACGGTAGGTATATCCATTTTTCTATCCATCAGCAAATTGCTACCATGGAGACCACTTTTATGTGCTGCTGGCGGTCAAACAAGATCTGAGATAACTAAGGGAATGCATTATGGGTAAAGAATAAGTCCCTCTTGCTGGAATATTGGCAGAGACAGATCCAGCACATTGGATCTGACCCACACCTGAGAGTAAAGACGAGATGGACAAAACTCATGGAATGTTATGGTAAGAACAACTTTTTATCCGGCATCTGCCAGTCCCCATGGTTGCGGTTAACAGAGTTTAGTGTATCTAAATACAATTGTAGATTCTTTTTTATAAGACCTGTTACTCCTACTACTATTAGAACAGTCTGGGTATTTTTCATCCACATTGCTGTTTCTGCCTGCAGATCCTGTTATTTTATGACTCTCTCTCTGTGCAAGACACTGTAATCACTGGGCGTGGTGATTTCAATCATCAGTGCTACTTTTGTCTTTTCATGGACTATATCCAGTTTTCTAGCATTTATCTTTTGAACTGTTGTTAATGGGTGCTCCCATGTGATATAGACTTCATTTTCTGTGATGCTTCATGGCTCATGGTTTCCAGCGTTTTCCAGCCACTTCAGTGCCATAATGTTTGCACTATCTCCAGTGCAACAGTCTTGCTGCATTATGCCTTTCAGTATACAGTCTGCCATTAGTATGTCAGTCAGCAACAAGGTTTGCAGCTGTTTCCAATTCTGTTTTACAAAACCTACATTTGTCTTTCTCGCACATGTTCATTGGACTTGAAACCAATGTGTACATAGCCCCCATTATTAATCTTTCATCTCTTGGTTTAAATTCGCCTCGCCTTAACCATTCCTGCATTTGATCCTGATCAATGAGGTTCTTCCAGACGTTTTCTGTACTTGCGAAGATATTCATGCATTATCCACATTTCTTGCTTTTTCAACTGGTCCTTCACCTTGTATTCTTTCTCTTGAGTTTTGGCACATTCAATTGCTGCCTGATTTTTATCTACTTATAGTTTGATTTCCATTCCTGCTTGATTCTATGCAAAATTTAAACAGTCATTTTAGGTTTATTCTCCTGTTTTAAAACTTTCACTATGTTTGGATCTTGTGAGGTCAGCAGATGTGTAGAGTCCCGCAATTGCAGATCTGTATATATAATCAATTTCAAGGAGGCCCATCCCTTCTTCGGAACGGGGAATATATAATCTTTGTATGCACTGATTTTTATAAATCATTTGGTGAGCATGAAGCATCCTTGTTTTCCTGTCTAATCTGCCAAACATGTTTTGGGGCCAGTCACACACTCCAAAACTAAGTTAGGGCAGGAAAAGCAAATTGGTTTGTAGCTTGAATTTTGTTCCTAGATGTCAGTGCTGATTTCTGGATTAATTTGTTTTCTGAAGTATTCCTTACCAAGTTTTATTCACATTTTTTGTTTTATTGATGATCCTTCATAAATTCCCAAATATTTATACACTCCCTCTTGCTCAAATTTTTATATTACATTAGTGTCCCAAACTGATATTTAGTGGTGCTGCAGTTTTCCTGCTTTAAAGGTTTTTTGGGGCACATTTATCAAGACCAAATGGCATTCTTAACTGAAAAGGTTTTGACAACTTGTTTTACTTTCAGTTCCTCATCTGATGAGCTATTCAATTTTAAATCATTGATAAAGAAGATAAGTCTTCACACTTGTTTTTTTAGGGGCCAGATTATAGCCATGGCTTAAGCTGTTGGGTAGACAGCTTAATGGGTTAATGGCAAGACAGAATAGCAGTGGTGACAAGTCACCCTGGAATGTCCCCCTTTGAATTTTTATCCCTGGGATAATAATTTGTCCTTTTATCATGGCTTAATTGGAAAGTGGTCTGCTACTGTTTCATGGTTACTGTAATGTAGTCTATCAGTGAAGGGTGCTTCTTGCACGTTTTTAAGCACTCTTTGTCCATGAATGTGGGATACTGACAAATGCCTTTTTTGTAGTCAATCTATACTTAGATTCTTCCCGTTTTACAGTTATCCACTATGACTTTAACAAATGATCCTTTGTTTCATATGACTTTCTTTTATTGCCCTTTTGTTCTATTGCCCTAATTGAGTTTTTGTCTAAATCACTATAAGCTCTGGCATCAATTCCAGTGTATAGTTTGTCATTGGAAAGCAAGTTATTGGCCTATAATTTTTAGGGTAGCTTGCTGGTTCACTTAAGTAGGAGCATTATTTTTGCTGTTAGCCAGGTTGGTGTCTGTTCAGTGTGTGCATATAAGTTCTTATTCATGGCTAAGTCTTCGTGCAAAGGTGTTAATACTTTTAACCAGAAATTAGGTACTGCATCTGGGCCTCTGGTTTTCCAATTAAAGGCTTTTCTTAACTTTGTTCAATCTCTCAGGCCGTTCCTTCATCTCATTTCATATCCTGTACCTTTAAACTTATTCTTTTCACTTTTATCCATTTAGCATCTTTTGTTCCACTGGATCTTCATAAATGCTTCTCCAAAATATCTCCTTTTTTTGGTGATCTTTCAGTTTTTTACACTGTTTTCTCAATTCTCTGTAAAACTGTTTTGGGTCATCAATAAATTGCTTATTTTGTACTTTTCCTTTATTTTTATCTGTGTATACAAATTTTTCTGCCTGTGCTGGGATTTTTAGTTTATTTGTGATGGTGCATGATAGATCCTGATCTGTTTTAATACTGTGCATTGCTTTTATCACTTCTAACTTTCTAAGCATGTTTATTGATGGAAGACTAAAGAAGAGGGAAACAGTGACACTTGTCTTAATTGCTTTATAGTTTTCTCTGTTCAATACTTCCATGATGGTATTCGATTTCTCCCCTTGCATTCCCTTACTACCCTGTATTCTTGTGGTAGAACTTTATCAGTTATTAATTTAGCTGCACAGTAATATATCCTGTTGACATCTGTTGCATCACATGGATCTCAGGACAGTCCTAACTGATGTGCTCATTTATTTTATCAAACTTCTAATATTTGGGGTTTTATTGACCACCTGCAATCTTTCTTTCATTGATCTTAATGTCTATCTCTCTTAAATCAAGCAACTCTTCTTTTAGCTCATTTTCTTCTAAACTGAGGGCACATTTTGTTTTCCATTTCCTGTGGGCAGTCTTCAGAAATTTCTACAGCATCTTACTGTGGCACATTCTCTCCAGTTTCATCCTGTGCCATCCGTTGCTGTCAAGTGTGAACTCGCTGGCCTATCACTCCTTAACACTGACTGCATCAGAGTTTCCACAGCTTCCTGTGCCTTCCTTTGCTGTCCAGCTTCAAGTGGAAAGTTTACATTGGTTTCCTGTGGAAGGCTGCAAAGTATCTTCATCTGGCACCTGACCTATTAATTCCCATTCCACTGGTTCCCCCTTAATTTGGATGTCCATTGCTCTATCCTGTTGTGGTGCTTCCTGAATTAGATTTTCTACACTGAATCCTTCACTGGCACTCCATAACCTCAGTTTCTTTTTCTTTAACTTCATTTCTAATTTAATTTTCTACTTTTTTTCTTGTCATATTTTTTGTATCCTTATCTTTGTATTGTAAAGTTTTCCATGTCTGGATTCCTTTGCTTATATTTCTCTTCAAATATCTTTGGTGCTGCTGTTTTTGTATTGATTCATTTGCTTTCTCCTTTGCGTAGATATTGCACCATATTAAATCTTTCCCATGTCCACATTTCTTCAGATATCTCTTGATCTTCCTACTTTCCTTACTTTGTGGAACTTGTTCCATCATGCTGTGGTATAACCTGTTGGACCTTCTACACCAAATCCTTCACTTTGCAGGCACTCCAGAACTTCGACTTCTATTTTATAACTTAAGTAATCTTTTCTACATTCCCTCATGTTTTTTATGGTGAAATTTTCCATATCTGGATGCCTTTGCCTGCATTTCTCTTCAAAAATTGTTGGGGCTGCCTTTTTTATACTGATTAATTTGGCTTTTGCCTTTGCATAAATATTGCACCATATCAGATCTTTCTTTCCCATGTCCAAATTTCTTTTTTTATACTTTTCAAAAATCTCTAGGTTTTATTTTCGCACTTCCTCTGTTTCTTGAGTTATATACTGTTTTTCACAAATCTGTTGTATTAATGAACACAACTTTTTATTTGAAGCTTCTGACAGTTTTTCTTGTGGAAATATTTTTCTTTCCTCTATTCTCAATCTTGTATATCTTGTCTGGAAATTTTGGGCATTTTGCATAATAGTAACAATATATAATTTATTATCTTCAGTATTCCACTGTTACCTTTATGGCTTTTCTTTGTCTTGTCAGTATGTGATTTTGTGAATGTTTCCTTATTGATTATTCTACTCCAATTTTTCCAGTCTTGCTACCATTGCACCTAGCAGGATTGAGCACTTTTTTAACCTGGGTCTTGTGCACCCAGCTGTCTTATTTTTTGACCTACTTCTGTGCATGTTATATGCTATATAAATGCAGTTTATGTATCAGTGTAGTCTTGGTAAAATTTTGTGAAAAACAGGGTCCACCTCATGAAGGTACTTGCCAAGACTTGAGGATGAATTCACTTTCATCAATATTACTCATTTGCTTGTGGACTTCTCTCCATTTGGGCTAGCTCCTTTGAGACTTTTCTCCATGTTTAGAAAGATGTTACTATGTAGGTTCCCAACGGTGCTCCATCCTGATTAGAATCCATGATGATTTTGGGGATGCGCAAGTGTGTTTTTTTGTGATGAGGGTAATTTGCAAGTTTATCATTGACTATTTTTTGTAGTCACTTCCCTAATGTTGGAAGGATTAAAATAGGTCTAAAGTCAGTAGGGGTGGGGTGGTGGCAGATTTTAGAATAGGGCTGATCTTTGCTTTCTTTTATTTAGGCAGGTATAGTGGGGAAGGATGTAGTCTTTACAAAGGGAGGTAAACCAGAAGCTGCAGCCATCATTTTGAGAGTGGGGGCATTTGAGGAGATGCCATTAAGGATTTTGGTAACTTTTTGTTTATGGCCTTAGTGTAATGGAGGTGAATTAGTTACTGACCTGATAAGATGGAGGATTGTGGTTTGGAATAGTGGAGAATTCAGTGGAAGCTCTCAAGTAGAGGCCCTCTAAAGAAGTAGGAATGTTTTTTTCAGTTTAGTAGGCCTTTGGGAGAGGCTTTCAGTGATAAAAAGGTTCAGTAGTTTGTTGGCTTTTTCTCTGACTAAATTGTGCCTAGGATTCTGAATTGCTGCCAGTTTTTTTTGCTTGAGACTTTTTTAAGGTGGCCCAGACTTTAATTTGCGGATAGATTTTAAGTTGTTTTGGTTAGCTGTTTTTGGGTGTGGACCTGAGAGTCCAGTTATTGGTAGGAAGTGTTTGTCTTTGAGTTTATAGCAGAAGTGTGGGAGTTAGCATTTTCATTGGGGTCACCTAGTGCTAGAATGTTATCCTAGAAGTGCTGAGAGAGCTGTGTGTGTAGGGTTTGGATGTGATGTTGGGATTGAGACTGGAATGGGATTAGTTGGTGGTTTTTGGCAAGGGTTCATAGTGGTCACTGATTTGAGGTAAGATGGACATTTTGGATGTAAGAGGGGTCACTCGTGAGGAGTTGCAGCAGGAAGTTTTTATTTGGATGGGTGAAGTCTTTAAAGATGTGAGAGGCGGAGATTTGTCAGTTTTGGAAAGTTTTTTTTTTTTTTATTAATTTGGTAAGATGCTTGGACATCCAGAATTCATGTTTGATTGCAACTGTTTACAGTGCTGGACAGCAGAGAGATGGATTTTTTGCTGTGTGGGGGGGGGCAACTACTAGAGTGAGAGGTTATCCGTTAAGAGTAAAATATGCTTAGCCAGTTTTGTTTCTGATCGCTAGCTGATTAGCTTTGCTGGGCTTTTTTTTTTGTGTTCCTCCACATGTTTGTTTCCAGGCCTGGCAATTAATAAGTAGTAAGTAGTTTGGGAAATGGATTAACATTTGGGATGTCAAACTTCACCCATGATTCTGAGTTAACCAGGATCGCAGGGTTATATGAAGTTAGGAGTGATTGTAGTTGCTCTTGGGTATGTTGTTGTGAGGGAAGGTGTTTGCTGAGTGTATTAAGTGCATTAATTGGTATGATATTGGATGGTGTGAGGTTGAAGTAATTATTTGCTTAAGGTCAGGGAAGGACTGTGTATGTTGGAAGGATTTGTAGTTGGAGGATTAATGGTAGAATTGTGGAGTGTTTGGTGGGGTTATATTTGGAGAGAGTTTAAGGGTGGTATATTTAGCTTTAGCAAATATATAGTGGAGGAACAGGAGCCGGAGGAGTTATGGGGAAGAGATGTACAAAACTCATGGAATATAGTATTTAGAACTGCCTGTGGTTCTGTATAGAGGAAGAGGGATGTTTAAGAGGTGGGAGGAGGAATAGTATTTGTAGTATGTTGCATGTAGAAAGATTTTAGTTTTGAACAGTGATTTTAGTGTAGGAGTGTAATGAGTGGTGGGATAGTTAAGGTTGATAGTTGAAAGGCTACTGGCAGACAAGGGATTATAAGGAGATACTGTGTAGAGGATATTGACTGGCTTATATGGAATTAATGGTGGTGGTTCATAGAGATTAGTTTTAAGGAACAATGAAGGTAAAGTATGTTTTTTGCTTTTAAGTGGTTTTAATTGGTGGTGGTTTATTTGGGTGTGGAAATACAGGAATAAATTTGAGTGGCTGGGAAGCGAAGTGTGCAGAGCTGTTGCCTTAGGGAGAGTCTGTACATACGTAGAAAGTTATGGACGATGTGTAGAAGTGTGATAGTTCTGGAAAAAAACATGAGTGTGTCGATTTGCTCTTAAGTAAAGGCACCCCTGTTCAGACTATAATCTGTATTAGGGAAGCATGCAAGTTAAGTCTGGTAAAGTCTTACTGGGAACAATGGAGTGCTATCTGCTGAATTTAGAGAAAAAATTGATAAAATGATAGGGCTGTTGGTCTGAGCGCAGTATGTGAGGGGGAGGAGACTTCTACAATCAATTCAGTGAATCACAAGCACGCATTTGAATAAATCCTAGATTTTGGGATAGACCAATTTTTATTGGGAAAAGTGTCTGTCTTGCAGGGATTACGGTTTCTGCTGATTGGCTGTGGATTAGAGCTTCAAGGCAGCTTAAATGCACAGCAAAATTTCCTTGAGTGCTCATTTATCAAGTTTGTACAAAATACCTTAACTTAATCCAGTGTGCTTTTTATCAAGTGTTGCATTCCACAAACTTCATAATTTTTTCCACTTTCAAAAATTTAAAGGAAACATTGTGTTGAGTGGTTAAGGACACTAGACTGACATTTCTGTGGTCACATTTGAAAAGTATTGTAATATATTGAGCTTGTAGAAAGCACTTTATTTCTGTGGTCACTCAGATGCAACAGTTGTATAGAATTTTCAGGGTCCCGTATAAGTACTGCAGGTATATCCATCCACACTGAGTGGCATTTGACTCCTATAGCGACTTCATGAACCGATGCTACCATCCATTGAGTTTAGTAAGCAAGTAGGAAATTGATTGTTGCCAGATGTTTCTTCTATATTGTGTGGTATGCCTACAGTTTAGATTCACAGATCTTCTACTTGGATGTTATTGGGTGGAAATCTGAGTACTGAGGAGAATTTGCATGAACACAGAGGAGATTCAGACTTGATACATACACCCAGCCAAGAATCAAAGTGGAGAACTTCTTGCAGAACAGTTTACAGCACTGATCACTGTGCCAGCGGTACTGCCCCATAAATAACCCACCCAGAATTGCAGGTAATCTGTTCCCTACTGTCACGAGATTTAGATGTATTTGTCATCCTAGAATTTCTGACCTGCAAATGTATTTACAGTTTATGCAGTTTATCACATGGATGGTAACACTTTGGTTTTGACCCCAGTAGTGTTTGTGCAAAAGCTGACCAACCACCAGATGGTGGCAGAATCATGCTTCAGCTAGATTAGATGAGTGTTTTCCTAGTTTTCTAATGAAATGCTAGTGTATGCACAAATGTAGTGAATTGCCATGTATGTGGAGCTGTCTACTGTAATGAATGTTGTGTTTTTGTGAAGTCCTGCCAATAAAGGTCTGAAAGGAGTGGAGGATTTTGGTTTCTGTGCACTCAAGGGGCCTGTGCTTCAATTTACAGAGAACCTGCATATTTATGTATATATAACCTGGGCCCGTGTTCATCGCCTCTGAGAACATGCTAGTTTACCTGCTTATCAGTACCACCCCACCCCTACACACAGCTGACCATTGGTTTACCCAGCTGTCCCATTTGGCCTATCTGTTCCCCTTGATTGTCAAAGGAATGATCATACCACAGGCTTATGGAATTATGACCTAATTTTCCCCATGCCAGTCCCAGGCTTGCTTCTTGGCAGGCAAGCCTGTGAGGTGAACATCTCTGTTCATCTTAAGCCCTACCTTCAAGGCAATAAGTGGGTGATCACGAGGTCAAGTCCTTCCTTTTGCAGTTCAGCATGTTCCGTCCTCTGTTCCACTGTCCCCTTCTGACTTTTCATGCATTTCATTTTGTTCTGATACTGGCAGCACAGAGGCTGGTATGCAGTCCCCCCTCGAGAGTGGCAAATGGGCACAGCCCCTTCATTCGTTTCTCTCCCCTCATCAGGTTCTTCAGTGCTGTTAGTCGAACTCTGGTTGCCTAGGCGATTGGCAGGATTCCTCTCCTACATTGCTGAGTTTACTTAAGAGAATCTAGGCATTCTTGAGTATTTGACCATCATAGGTTCTTGTGAATCTTATAGCCAAAAGAGTCCAACAAGAAGCTCAGCCACATCACCCAGTACTGGAGAGAAGCAAGCAGTGCCAGCTGTTAAGTAGAGTTCCTGCACATAATTCCTGGTGTAAACTTGACTTATCAGACTGACTTTAAAAAGTTGCTCATGAATTTTTTGGATAGGGGAAGGGCAGCTTATTCCAGAAATAGGGTTGTACATTGCGTTGGGTGTGTCATACCATCTGATCTTGTTGATGTGATGGTATAGGTTTAGGTCTCTAGAATGGGCGTTTGCTGTACCATTTGTTCTATTTAGGTGAGACTTTTCAAAGAGTGCTGGATTATTCACAGCACAAAAAGCAAAGTGAAGATCATCCTTCGGGAATCTGAGACTGAGTAGAGGGACAACTTTTTTTAATCAGTGTAACAAAGGGCACTGAGATCCAAGATCTTTTTGGTGGGGAAATGTTGCTGTTTCAAACTTGTTTACGTGCTTGGTGCAAGGTACATGCCGAATGATGCATTATATTCAAAAAGTGTCTTCAAGACACTGAGTAAGACATGATAACTTGGGACCTCGAGAAGGTGCCATGAAGGATAAGCTGTACAGGATAGGATTTTTGCGTCCCCACAGAGGCAATGCTGGTCAGGGTCTTATCAACATAGTACCCGAATCCTTGACTTAAATTTAAGTGGAATGTTAGCTATATAATATAATAAGCAGTAATAGTGCTAGATTTACCAAATTGCTGGAATTTTTGATAAGGGTAAGACTATGATTAATGCAGCAAAGCATTTGTTTGGTCCAGCCCTTGCTGGATTATTTGAGTGTCAGAATGGGGATTTGATAATTGGCTCAAGTTTGCAATCCAGCTTGGTTAGACATGGTCCCTTTATCAGCTTTTTTCACAGGTCTATAACAGAGAGGAAGAAACCCAGGACATAACATTTTGGAGCACTACTAGTTACACTGTTTGAAGCAAATGTCCTCCTCCTGACCTTATCGGTATGGGTTGTGCCAAACAGTGTAGTCCAGCGAGATATACATGGGTTAGTGATGAGTTGGAAGAGTTTGACAATCCCAACATGGGATCACGGTCAGAAAACTTGGCGATTTCTAGATAGGCAGTGTTGACTGCATGTCCTTATCCATGGTCACTAACTTTTTCAAAGAACTCTACTAGGGTGAGTAGACATGATCTGCTTTTTACTAAGATTAACTCTTTTGTATCCAAGGATGTGAGGTGGTCATCTTTATTTTTGTTTAGTTGTAACATATATTCCAGCACCTTGCATATACTGGCAAGACTAGAGTCCGTAGTAGGACCACTTTGATATCTGGGTACCAGAACTGCAGTTCACTTCACAGGGGTATAGTTGGAGAAACTTTGGTTGAAGAATTAATGGAGGGAGTTTGACTTTATACTTTTCCGCAGGCATCCAGTGTGGTGGTTGGGACCCATGGAAGTTTTTAATTTTGGAACGTGCCAAAAGGATTTGGTCCAAATTGATCCTGGGAGTAGTGAGGGGGTAAAATGCACTTTACTCAGTTCAAACCCTGTGTTTGATGTATACTTTCCTAAGAGCAGTATTAGCAAAGCATGCCACAGGAGCGCACTCCTTGGTACTTGGGCAATCCTGTCTGACTCTATTAATTTCCAAAGGTATGATTTTTAGAAAGTCATTTCCCTTGTACATTCAATAATGCGTCTGATAAGAGCTGAATAAATTACCCTTTTGGCATGAACTTGTTGAAGTGCCATTCTGCCTGAGACCACAGAAATTCTGAACTAAAAAGATCAATGACTTCAACACCCTTGGTATGGACAACACTGTTGCTGTCTCCCTGTGTTTGGGCTGTTGTAGACAACTGCCACAGAGGTCACTGCCTAGCCTTTTGAGTCATGAAAGACCCCTCTCTGTTTCCATTGTAGAATGAATGGTTCCACAGTTAGCCAGTTAAGAGAAGTCATAAACTGTTAGGATATGGTGATGTAATTCTTAACCCGATGTATTCCCTATCTTTGGAACAAGCTGTTTAGCAGAGCTGTATTCTTGCCACTTTCATGGTAACTTTGGATAAGAGATGGGCAATGTCTGGGAGACCTGAATGGAATTTATTGACTTGGTTTATAGTGGATTGCTAACTGCCTAGTGATCTGTGTATAGATATCACTTGCACGTTTTATTGGTGCGTATACTCCTGTCCCTTCTCTATCGATCACTACACCTATCCCCTTACATAACTCTAAAATACAAACACGCATACACATATACAGAACATATCCCTGACCCTAACTCTCAAACATGCACTGAAATTCTACCCCACTTGCCTGTCTTTCTGAAGCATACCATTGAGATCTTGACCATTTGTTCAATGTACGTTTGTTTGACAAATGTTAGGGGTGGTGTAGAATGCCAAAATGCAGGGAAACCTCATATACGCACAGTGTTTGTGTACGTGCATGCATGTCTATCCATGCACATCTGTTAATGTAAGTATATATATATACTGTACTTGATTTACATTTGTACTTTATTGCTCATATGATATCTGTGCTGTATAGTGCTCCCTTGCACATGTGTGTTTGTATGCATATTAACATAATGTAAATATCTACTTATGTATGTACAGAACATTCCTCAAGAGGACAGATTTAAATGTATGATAAAAGAACACTTAAAACTTTGCAGCTTGAATAGGTCTGACTTTATTCTGCAAACAAAGTAAGGACTTTCTTCTCATACAGTTAGACTTTCATTCAGTTGTCCTAGTATTGCCTCTCTGAAAGATTCTGGATGGCTGTCCATTTGCAATCCATTAATAGAGCAAGGCAGCTTGCTGGGGTTATCTGGGATTGAAACTTTATGGTAGCTACCCTTTTCGGGGGAGGGGGTTGACTCTTAAGGCAAAACATTGAGCATGGGTCTTCTGAAGCATTTGTAACCTGACTTGAGTACAAGTGCACAGTGCCTTGATATCCACCATGTGCAACTGCTACCTTAGAGTATTCCATAGGAGTGTTCTTGGTAGTTGGGGATTAAAAGTAAATGGTCTGGATCAGTGCCCAGGCTGTCGCCTTTAAGTGGAAAAGGTGCTGCACTCATTAGATGGATTTCGAATGATTGACATCATGAGAATGGAACTGTAAGCAGATTTAAAAAAAAAAATCTAGTACTGTCCAATGTACCAGAGTATTACTCACTTATCGTGTAGTCACATTGTGTTTTCTGTTAATCATGAAATAGTTGAGATGCTTCCCTTTCTTATTTACTCATAGCTGCTGGTGGTTAATGAGCAGTCACATTTCTGACAGCTGTCAGGCTGGACATGTTACCTAGAGCTCAGTCAAAATAAATTTAAATATAAAAAATCTTAAGCTGTACAAATAAAGCAGTCTTATAAAGCAGTCTTTTTTTTCTTTGTTTGAGAATTTTCTCACATTTAAATCTGCTTTTAATCACTGTACTGAATTATTTCAAATTCAGTACTCTGAGTGGCATGGAAGCATTACTGTGTGTTTCCTTTCAAGCACTTTAGGTTTGATTGAGAGAGGGCAGTGTGCACAATAAGGCTGAAGGTATGGAGTAGAACATTGTGAGATCAGTACTGCAGGTATGAATTAGTGAAGAGATTTTAATATTGACTGGGATTTTATCTAAAGAGCATGGCAAGATAACTTAAAACCAAGGTACATCGGAGACGCAACATTGACCTGAAAATACAGAATAACGTAGCTGTTCCAGTCTCATTTCCCACCTCTGAAGGCTATTTTCAATTGAAATGCAATATTCATACTACCATATATTTTTAATATTAAGTTCCCCTTTTGCTAAACATTTTATAAGTTTTTTGCAAGACCTAACTTTTGAATGATGCTAAGAAGTAGAAGTTAACAGGTTGTGGTGGTTATTTCTTTTCCCCCATGAGAATTGCATATAAACTATATTTGCTTCGTTTGCCATATGTATTGGCTACACTACAAAACTGTATGTAAGACTAGTTGGGTTGAAATGTTTACTTTGTTTTCAGGCTGTTGCAGCAGATTTCCAGAATGAGAGTGCAGCTGCTTTAGCTGCAGCTGCTACCAGACACCTCCAGGAAGCTGAGCAGGCAAAGAATAGTGGCAACGAACACTGGTAAGACTGACATTTCGGTCTGCTTTAATGCCTAACTGTACAGAATGGGCTTTGTGAGGTAGACTTCAGTCCAGGAGATGTGTGTGCCTTACTTTGGGGGAGGTGTCTGAATCGTGTACATTTGGCTTCAGCAGTGGTCCATTGTTTTGAATGGATTACCTATTCTGCTTTCTCTTTCTCAGGGTGATTATTTTGGAACACAGCTTGGAACTTGACTATAACATGTGGCATGGGCTGCTGTTCTGTCTTTTTGCATACAAGAACCTCAATTATTTTGTAATATTTGGGGAACCATGTGAAATGATTTTAAGATGCGCACTTGGCATTCTGCTTGTTTTTCCTTGTGTGTCACTTGGTATCTTGTGTAGCAACAGTTTAGTAATGAAAAACTTTTGTTGCTGGCAAATACATGGTAGTCTCATCTTCTGGTGCTATAGCATACATCAACTCTTGCAACCTCTTTGTAATTGGTGTGGAACTAAACTTTTCAGAGTCATGGTTATACTTTGCGAGTGAAGTAATGTGTAACTTTGAAAATAGTGCAGGATTGTACATTTATTTGCAGTTTGTGTCTTACTGACGCAAGACTTCTTTTAGGGTCAGTGTACCAAAAATGAAGTTAGCCTTATGAAGTGGCTTACAAAAAAATTTAGTTTAAATATTTTGTGAAAAAATAAAACTTTTATTCTTGGTAGATGTCCTTCAAGAATGCAACTGCAGTCATAACATATGGGTTGTCCTGCCTCAGGCAGCCCTCGGTCGGCCGGATTCCAAAGTCTGGGTCCGACGGCTGATGTCGCATTTCTCTCAGACGTCAGTGCGGCTGGAGTATATAAGCATCAGCCAACGCCATTTTCTTCAGTCTTTCTTGCCGCACGGTGCCCGAAGCAGAAGCAGTTCGCAAGTGCCGGTCGGTCAGCTCCTGTATTCTTCGATCCAAAGTCATCAAAAAAGCTAAGTACCCCGTTGGGGACCTTTTCTTGCCTCAGCCGATGTCAGAAATTACTGAAAAAGTTAACAATTGTCTGTCTTGTGGTAAACAAATACCTCATAAGGATTTCCACTCTTACTGTCTTCCTTGCCTTGGCCCAGACCACGACGTCTCGGCCTGTGCTCGCTTCAATAAGCGCACTCTCAGGCGCCGGGCGGAGTTCGCTGAAGACTTTTTCGTCGATAAATTTGCTTATACAATGCCGTCGGAACTTCCGACATCGCAGACTCCTAAGAAACGAAAAGACCGGGACCGACATCCTTGGCCCGCGTCTTCCACCAACTCCACGCCAAAACCTACCGCGAGTGCTCCGGTTCCCCCTGAGACGGTTATTTCACCGCCCCGAACCGAAGACACCGCATTTCCGATACCTCCGATACTGGAGGCCACACCGACGCCAGTTATAGATTTTCCTCCGGATACTGAAACCGAGGAAATGCCCGAGACCATTGCTGTAGATAAGGTCACTCCTGCACGTGGAGCTGCTAGGCCTCCTATGGCCATGTCTATTAAGGCCTATACACGTGCTAAGGCAGCCAGCAAGACCAAGCACCTTACTGTTAAAGCCTTACCTCAGCCTACTCCTGATACACAAATCATGACTATGGCCGCAGACTTAATTTCCATGATTAGAGGTTCACAGGCCCATCCTGAGAGGATCCCAGCCTCCTTCAGATAAGAGGCCCTGGGTTGAACCCTCTGACCCTATCCCTTCAGATGAAGATTCTGAGGACTCTGTTCACTCCGATGGCCAGGAAGAGCTCTTCCAGACCTATGAAGACTCGGATGCAGAGGACTCCATTCCCTCGGCCTCCTTTCCTGAGGACATTTCTTTTGGGGAAGTTCTGCATACCATGAGGGAACATTTTAAGTGGCAAGGCCAGGAATATTCTGATTCCAGAAAGCGCCTTCGAACCTTCCTTAAAAAGCCCCAACACAGGCCCCTGACTATACCTCCTGTGCTTGATGTTTTGGATGACCTATACTCTGATTCCAGTGTTACCCCGGATACTCTTCCTCCTGCTCCAGCCAAGCCAGACAGATATTATAGGGTCCCAGAAACACATTCTCATTTCTTTAGGACCCATGCTGTTGATTTAGAAACTATTTCTCAGGGACCTAAAGGGGTTTCAGCATCCTCCTCCAAAAACCCTTTGCCTTCCAACAGGGAAGCTAGGTCATTAGAGAGATGGGGGAAAAAGGTCTACACCTCCACTACTTTGAGAGCTCTGAATTGCCTCTTTCATATGTTTCAATATCAGGATTACCTGTTAGATGATTTACAGAAAACATTGGCCTCTCCTGAACCTTTAGACAGGAAGTCTTTGCAGGAAGCTGTACATAATTCTCAGCAAGTCAGCAATCACTTTCTGCAGTGTGGATATGATGCACTGGAAGCTTCATGTAGGGCAGCTATGACAGGGGCCGTCATTCGTAGACATGCATGGTTAAAAGAACAACCTCTACCAGATCATGTTAAGGCAAAACTTCTTGATGCACCCTTGGAAAAGAATAAGCTTTTTGGTGCTAATGCTAAAGATGTGTTAAAGTCCATCGAGGAAAAAGCAAAATCAGTTCAGACGGTCAAAGATTTCCTCCAGGTTCAGCCACCCAGATTCAGCAGGAACTGGCCTTCTAAAAACTGGTCCTTTCCTAATCCTGAAAGATTTCAAAGGGGTAAAAACAGGCATGGCCGAGGAAGAGGACAATACAGAGGTTCTTACAGGGGACGGCAATGGCAACCAGCAAACCAAAGAGGTGACACAGGGGTCTCCCCTGCCCCTCAGGGACAATCTCAATGACTTTCCTCTACTTCCGCTGACCAAGGAGCAAAAAGAAGCTCCCTTGGGCGGAAAATTATCTCTGTTTTCAGACAATTGGCACAAACTGACAAAGGACAAATGGATTTTGGACATTATAGACCAAGGTTACAGGTTCCACTTTCATACCTTACCAAGAAAACAAGGCATGCCAAACCTACCACAAAACCAGAGGGCAGAGGCTATCAAGCAAATTTCTCTGCTTGCTCAGATCAAAGCAATAGAAAGAGTTCCACAACAAGAACAAGGCCAGGGGTTTTACTCAAGACTGTTCCTTGTTCCAAGAAAAGAAACTCAATGGAGACCAATACTGGATTTGTCCGCATTAAACACCTTTCTCATAGTACCAAAGTTCAAAATGCTGACTCTACAGCAACTCCTTCCCATGCTGGGCAAGGGGTCTTGGCTGATTACTGTGGACCTCAAGGAGGCATACCTGCATGTCCCTATCAGACACAGCTGCAGAAGATACCTCGGATTTCTTGCAGGGCCAGAGCATTATCAATTCTCAGCATTGCCATTTGGCTTATCTACTGCGCCCAGAGTATTCACATATTGCCTGGCTTCAGTAATTACTCATTGCAGGCTCCAGGGGATCCAAATTTACCCGTACCTGGACGACTGCCTCATACAAGCGGACGACAAATTGATTTTGACAAAAAACTTGAACTATGTCATACAATTGCTACAGGCTCTGGGATACACAGTCAACTTCCAAAAGTCAAGACTTCAGCCATTCCAGCAAATAACCTTCTTAGGAGCCAATCTAGACACAGCCTCTCAAATGGCTTACCTGACAGAAGACAAGCAAGAGAAGTTAACTCATTTCAAAGGTTTGGCGAAACTCACCCAGATGACTGCAAGGAAATTCCTACAGGCCCTGGGTTACATGGCATCCTGCAATCTCCTGGTTCCATTAGCAAGACTACATATGAGAAAGCTTCAATGGTACCTAAAAAGCCTATGGTTTCAGCACAGCAACAACCTAGAGACAACCATACCGCTCATTCCATGCCTACAAAAGGAATTCTTATGGTGGGCCTCGGTAAGCCAGGCAAACACAGCTTTGTCATTCAAAAAACCTCAGATAACACAGACCATGACCACAGACGCCTCAGACCTTGGATGGGGGGCGCACATGGAGGGCATATGTATACAAGGACAATGGTCTCCAAAGGAAACACATCTGCATATAAACCAAAAGGAAATGCTGGCAGTAATGCATGCCATCGAGGCCTTTCAACAACTTCAGCAAGGCCATCTACTGATACGGACAGACAACACCACTGTGATGTGGTACATAAACAAGCAAGGAGGTACCCATTCTTACCCCCTTTGCAGACTGACAATGAATCTTTGGGAAAAATCACTGAGCCTAAACATAGTTGCAATCCCAGTTTGTTCCAGGCAAAGACAATGTGCTGGCGGACAGCCTAAGCAGGAATTTAATAGATCCACACGAGTGGAGGTTACATCCGAAAGTCTTCACACAACTCACCTCGACATGGGGTAGGCCAGAAGTAGACCTATTTGCCTCCCACCTCAACCATCATCTACAAAAATTCTGTTCAAGGACATATCATCCACAAGCTTGGAAAAATAGATGCTCTTTCATTCAACTGGAACTCCCTAAAAATCTATGCATTTCCACCCCTGCCACTGATGACCACAGTATTACTAAAGATCAAAGCAGAGAGGCCCAAGGGGATCCTAATAGCTCCAGACTGGCCAAGACAACACTGGTATCCACTGCTACGGAGCATATGTCACAACAAAAAGTGGGCCCTTCCCCAATGACCCCTACTTTTGACAACACAACTTCAAAACACTGCATCCAAACCTTCAGATGCTGCAGTTAACAGCCTGGGAGATCCCATGAATAACCTCAATCTATCTCTCTCCAAGGAAGTTCAGCGGATATTAACAGAAGCTCGAAGACCATCCACCAGAAAGGTTTACTTAGCAAAATGGAAAAGATTCAGCATTTGGAATACCAGCAAGGGACATGATGCATCATTACTGAACATCCCACTCATCCTGGAATATTTGGCAGATATGCTACAGAATGGACTCTCCTATTCTTCCATAAAGATACATGCTTCAGCTATTTCAGCTAGATATAACACTGATCCACCTGTGTTTTCACATCCTTTGTTAAGGCAGTTCCTCAGGGGAATCAAGAACATTAAGCCACCAAGAAAGGCCCCAGTGCCAGCTTGGGACCTCAACTTTGTCCTAGAAAAACTGACTCTACCTCCCTTTGAGCCAGCAGCTTCAGTGGACTTACAATTTCTCTCATGGAAGACAGCTTTCCTGTTGGCAATCACCTCAGCAAGAAGGGTTTCGGAACTACAGGCCCTAATGGCAATACCACCGTTCATAATCTTTCACAGAGACGGGGTCTCCTTAAGAACCAACCCTACTTTTATGCCAAAGGTGGTATCCAGGGTTTCTTTAAATCAAGCTTATTCACCTGCCTACTTTCTTCCCCAATCCTGAGAGCAAAGGGGAAAGACTGTTGCATACCTTGGACATTCACAGACAACTTCGCTACTACCTGGACAAAACCAAGACCAGTAGGAAGTCTCATCAGCTTTTTGTAGCTTATGCCCCTGGAGTACAAGGAAAAGCAATTTCCAAACAGACTATTTCAAAATGGATTGGACATTGCATCAGATTTTGTTATTCCTTCCATGGGAAGAATGTTCCAGCCAATGTCAGACCACACTCCACCAGAGCTACAGCCACCTCTACAGCATTCTTAAGAGGGGTGCCTACAAAAGACATTCTAGAAGCTGCTACATGGAGCTCCGTGCATACATTCTCCAAACACTACAATCTCCCTTTATACTCCAGATCCAGAGCAGGCTTTGCTTCAGCAGTCCTGCAGGGTTTGATTGCCACACCATCTCTTTCCTAGAGCATTCCTCCTCCCCCAGCTAAGCTATGGTATTCAACCCATATGTTATGACTGCAGTTGCATTCTTGAAGGACATAGTACAGTTTTGTACCTACCATAAATGTAGATGTCCGATAGATATGCAACTGCAGTCGGATTTTCCCTCCCTCCATACCCCTCTATGCCTTGGGTCCACTCCTATCCCTGTTTCTCTTGGCTGGGGATATCTGTTATGGTGTATCTGTTTATTGCTTACTTATTTGTCTGGAATCCTGTTTTTGTCTTTCAATTTGATTACAGCCTTCCTTGGAGGGCACCTGGCATCTGGGGCAAGAAACACTGAAGAAAATGGCGTCGGCTGATGCTTATATACTCCAGCCGCACTGACGGAGAGAAATGCGACATCAGCCGACGTCGGACCCGGACTTTGGAATCCGGCCGACCGAGGGCTGCCTGAGGCAGGACAACCCATATGTTATGACTGCAGTTGCATATCTATCGGACATCTACATTTATGGTAGGTACAAAACTGTACTTTTTCCTAATGGGGACAAATCTGAGAGGATGAGTCAAAGAAAAACTTTCTCATGGACTGGATTTTAAAAGGGGAAGGCATAAAAAAATTTGACATAAAGGGAGTACCTTGCAAACCTGACCATCTATCATTCTGTTCCTCAATCCACTGTGGGTCGGTTTGGATGATGGCATTCTACACACTTCTGCTATCCTTGGTGAAATGCCTTTCAGCAGAAATAATGCAGAGTTTAGCCTCCTTTCCTTTGTCTTAAAAATGTTGACATGTATGGAACATTCATAGTCGCAGTGCTTGCTTCTGTTGTACTGGATGCAGATCTTGGAGAAACTTCGAGTTTCGGCAAACAAATTCATTGGTGCAAATTTAACTTAGTTTGCAGTCTTGGATAGGTTTATCAGTGGGAAATGAGGGCTGCACTGTTAGTGCTGTGTAGTATATCTTGAAGAAATGTGCTTCATGTATATGAACCACATTCTTCATCTAGTTTAAAAACCTTTTGCAGCTGTGACTGCTTTCTTGGTTGATTCTTCCTTTCCCCTGATCTCGGACTCCTTGATATTTTTCAGTGTAGATCAGTATTGCAGAAGTGTTTAGTACTGGAACTTTGAAACACAAGGTCTAGTGTCTGACCTGACTTCAGAGCTTAGCAGTCCTCCTTCAGGTTAGGTGGACATCCACTCCCCAGGGATTTCAGAACACTCCTGTGTAAAGTTAATGCCAGCTTGTGCCCCAAGTCTTGTAGTTAATAGCATGTGTTCTGTTTTCTAGTCTAGTGTTTTGACCTGTTGTAGCACTCGGGTAAACACACTGAAGAAATGCTGTTATGGGTGTATTGCTTAGGTGTTAAAATTTTGTGGTTTTAACATAGTCGAAAGTCTGCTTATGGTTAGGCAGGTCTGCTCCAATGAGAAGGCAGCTGCTATTATAGACAAAACTCCATAGGTATTGTGCCTTTTATTTAAATCTAGAGCAAAATACTGAGAGCTGCAGGTTTTGCCAGGGGTTTCCTCCAAAAACTAAGGATAAAGGTGCAGTCCCTGCAGGACTGTTTGGATTGACAGACTTTAAGCCTTGGATTGACTGACTTTAAGCCTTGACACATTCTCCAAGACCCCCTTCCCAGTTTTAAGAAACAATTTTATAAGTAAACTAAAGAGGGTGAACCAGATGATGTAATTAAGGTCTTTCTCTCCCTGCTACAAGGTTCAATCCTGATCTCTGTCCATTGCCAGTATGGAGTTTATATAATCTGTCTCTCTGTGGGGTTCTTCACACCTTCTAAAACATGCTGAGTGTTTCCTTCTCAAACTTGCCCAAGATTGGAACTGTGAGCAGCAGCAAAGATTCTCTATGGTGTTGTGTAGATCAGCCACTTTGCGTACCTGCTGTGGTGCACGGTATCCTTAAGATAGGAGAAAATAAATCTTGAGTGCTTGTCATTGCAGGGTTAGGCACTTGACTATGTGAAATGTGGCTGTAGGTGGTTGATTTGTGCATGGGCTATCTGCTGATAGGTGGGGTGAGGATCCAACCTACTCTTAACCACCCTGGAGACCCATGCTAATGGTGGGAGGGGTGTATGTGCCTCTGTTGCCCAGTGTCTGCATGTTATTAAGCCTAGCCACCATAAAGCAATAAGCTACTGGCTGGCCAGTGTCAAGTTGCCCAACTTGAGTTGCATGGGATAGCTGTACTCGGCAAAAGCTGAATGTAAAATCACTCAACCTACCAAACAGCTAAGAAAAACACTCAGTGTAGGTTCACTGATTGGACTGAGCTTGGATGTGCTTGACATGATGGTAAGGAGGAAGTCTGACATCCTGTATATTCAGGAGACCAGGTAGGTCAGTGCACCAAAGCCACTTTGCTTGGGATCCAGAGTCTGCTACTCAAGAGGAGGAAGGCTAGAAATGGTATGGGAATGGTGGTGAGGGAAGTGACTTTAGAAGGCAATGAGGCATGTCATCAGAATTTGTGACCTTCATGGCACTCAGACTGCAGCCTAATGGTAAAGCAGTATTTATAATCTTAGCCTGTGCCCCACAACAGGGTTGTGATAGTGAAGAAGAGTACATTTATATAGTAGTTGTGGGACCTACTAGGTAAAACAGGATAACATGAGTAATTGATAATGGGTGAACTGAATGTACATGTCTGGACAGTCGGAACAGGATAATGAGGACTCCAGGGTCCACATGGCTGCGGCAACACAAAGGAGTGGCCATTCTAGACTTCAGCCTGGCAAATGGCTTGATGGTGACTAGTATATGGTTCATAGAGATGGTCACAGGAACAGATTACCAGAGTTGCATGTAGGCCACTTTTGACTTCCTCCTAATAGGGAAAGCTCAGTGGAGTAGGATCAGAAACTTCAGTCATCCCTAGTGAAATGGTAGGCACACAGAGTAAATCACTGGTTGCCATGGGCAGCTGTCAGAGAAGACTCTCAGCAGAGACCTTTAAGTTGACTAGAAAGAGATCACAACAGTTTGAGTTACTCTGGGCTCTAATACCTCAAGAAGAGGAGAAATTAGGTGGAGTTAGAATGTCAGTACCTCGAAACCGCATGTGTGAAGACTACTGAACATCTGTGCAGCTGAGCCAGGTGTGAAAATAAAGTGCAAAAGGAAGGCTGGTGGTGGAATGCACAAGTCCAGGAAGTCATCAAAAAGGATGAGTGCTAGAAAAAGTGGGAGAAAAAATGAACCAGGCTAGGAAGGAGTGTAACAGAGGCCATAGCAAATAAAGCATCAGAGGAATATGTCATAAAGAAACCATACAAGGTTGCAAGGCAAAGACCAAGATAAAGATATCCTTCATAGGGGATGCCAGCAACAACTTGCTCGCCAGCAACAACTTGCTCACCAACCCACAGAAAATCAAAAGTAGATGGAAGGAGTACATCCAGCAGATTTTGAATGAAGAAAGCCCACAGAAGATATACTGCCCCCCGAGCGTATGTTGAAAGTAAAGGGCCCACCATAAAAGTAAGAACAGCACTAAGGAAAATGAAGTCGGGGAAAGCAGCAGGCTCAGATGAGGTCACAGCAGCTATGATAACTATGTTTGGTAAGATATGGGAGAAGTGGCTGCTGAGGTACTCCTAGCAGTGTGGGGAGAGAGGCTTATCCCAGCTGACTCTAATATAACTATATGTTGGTGCCAGTGTTAAAGAACAAAGGGGGGGCATTCACAACTTGGCAGTACAGAGGTATCGGACTCCTGGCACATTGCAAAAAAGTTTTGGAAATGATGGCACAGGTATACAGCATAGTAGAAAGTAAGATGAGAGATGATCAGCTCATATTCAGATCAAGATGCAGCACAACTGACCTGATGTTTGGAGTGAGATAGTTGAGAAGAAGCTAGAGATGAGGAAAGTGTCCAACTGGGCATTTCTAGACTTTGAGAAAGCATGTGACAAGGTCCCAAGAAGGCTGATTTGGGCAGTACTGCAGTGGTTTGAAGTCCCAGAAACATGGTTCAAGCACAAACTGTGTTTGGACTGTCTGTGGGTTGCCACTGGGAGTGGATGTGCACCAGGGTTCAGCTGTGAGCCCACTGCAGTTCATACTGGTGAATGAACTAAATTAGCAAACAGGTTGGAGGTGACATATCAACAGTTGCTGTATGCAGATAATGTGGCATTACAAGCAGACAGTGACCAAAGACTTCAGCGAAGGATAAGGAAATGGAATGCAAAACTGAAGAGACAAGCGATGAATCCAAGTACAGATAAGACCGTGATAATGACAGCAAACTGGGGAAATCAGAACTACCTGAGAATTGAGATAGAAGGGAATATAGCAGAACAGGTTAATAGCTTCAAATATCTGGAAGGGGGGTGGGGTGGTTGAAAAGTCTGAATGAAGAGGTCAAAGCTAGAATCAGAGGGGCTGCAGTCAACTGGCATAGTGAGTAAGGTGTAGTGTATGACAGAAGAATGTTAAAGAAGCTGAAAAGTAAAGTGAACAAAACAGTGGTGCAACCAGTGCTATTGTATGGTACAGAAACCTGGGCAGTAAAGGCAGAGCAGATGAAAAAGCCAGAGGTGATGGAAATGAAGTGCCTGAGATGGGTGGTAGACTGCACCCTGAAACAGATGAAATGAGGACATTGGAGCCAGAAGCCAAAGGAGCTCCAACTGTAGAAAAGGTAAACGGATTACATTCATTCGGGCACATATGCAGAAAAGCAGAAGACAATCTGAAGATTTGGGACAGGCAGAGAAGAAGGCAAGTGAGGGCATCTAGTAAAAAAGTGGTTTGTGCAAGAGGCCTGTGGTGGTCAGGCTTGAGTGTTGAAGGCTGGATGCTGGTCAGTTAACATACCAACCTCATGTAAATTAAAAAAGGGGGGGTTGATGGGAGAAGGCAGCTGTGTATGCTGGTAGCAGACTGCATTTTCCTTGCTTCACTTAAGGATGTGGATCTTAGGGAGTAATTTTTTGAACCCACGTCACTGGTATGAGTCGTCTGGTAAAAGCACCTCTGGAGGCAGTCATGTTTTTGGATTTAGGAATGGCTGACTAAGTTGAAGAACCTTACCCAGAATTTGAATTGGCTGTTCCATGTGGTCCAGACCAGTTGTTTAGAGATGTTCCACTCACCATTTTAGTTAAGATGTCACCTGGAAATGAGAGACACTTTCTGTATGATAAGGTGAAGGAGCGGGGAGCATGCACCCTTTTTCACCCCTATTGCTCATTCTCCGATCTGACTTCCGGTTGTGGAGCCCTTGGATCAGAGAACACTGAGTTGAGGGGCTGGCGCTGATGGTACCTTGACACCGGTCATGACCTTGAGCAGGTCTCTTGGAGCAGTAGCTTCGGTGTCTGATCCAAGGGGTTGGTGTCTGCTCAGTGTGTCTGAGCAGAGCCTTTCCCTTGGTATCTTGACACCTGGAGGTTTGAGATGGACTCCCCCATCAGGCTCCTCCTGTTGTCCTTTCTCAGTCTGTGTCCATTCCCTTTCAGCTTTTGACATGGAGAGGGTTCTCTCAATTTCTTTGAGACCATCGACTGTCTCGTCTTCGGATTGTGTCTTGGCTCCCTCTGTTTCTGGCATGGATCTGGCCATCCTGTACTGTCAGACAGGCTGCCGCCTCTTTGCCTCAGGATGCACCCTGTTGGGAACAGCAAGATGTTACCGAGTTCTCCACAGAGATCCCCACTGAGGAGGACCCTCTCAAACGTATGTGCAGAAGGAGGCACTTGGACTCCCCACCACAGTCTCTCACTCAAGACACAGATTTGGAAAGGGGAAGGTTACCCCGGTCACCCCCTGAGGATGTCTCCTTTGGAGACATCATGGAACTCCTTTGCTAGTGAGGGGGATAGTCTGCCCAAAAACCTACCTCTACATCCTGGGTGTCCCCTCCCATAGATCCCTTAGTGGCTTTCATTACATCTCTGGTGCAAAATGAACCGGACACAGTGGAACCCATTCACAAAAGCCACAGCAAGGTTTTGAGCCCCCCTTTAGACGGATCTTACTGGCATAAGGGATTTCTGGTTGATGCTATGGTGGTGGAGGCTGCTTTTAGGAAGGAGGTCCCACAGGAGAGCTTTGCGGTCCACCCTCCTGACTAAGAGTTAAGGATGACTGACCGTTTTGGGAAGTGTGTATATGTGACTTCTCTGTACGGGTGCTGAATTACATGGCACATGTGATTGGGCTGCAGCGAATCCTGGTGAAAAATCTCCATGTCGACCCCTGGGTCCATGTCGGCGGATGATGAGATGTTTTCTGCTTTGTATGGCCACTCTAAATTCAGTTGTGAATACCTCTATGCGTCTCTTCTCCCACACAACCGAGGGAGCTGCCGGTACAGGCGTTGCCATCAGGCGACAAGCCTGGCTCCAGCTCTCGGTTTTCTGAACTCTAAGGCATCACTTACCACTGCCACATACGACCGTACTTCCCTTTTTGTGAAGTCGGTACATAACACATTAGTTCAGAGTGAGGAGGACTGGAAGACTATCTGCAGTCGGGATCCGCTTTTTGGCCCCTCAGTGATCCTTCTCTAGGAATCGTTTAAGAACCAAGATTATGTGGTTCCAGAAATCTGAATTTTCCCTGGAACCTTCAGGGCTCAACTTGCCCCAGGGGCAGAGGGGATTTGATAGACTCTGCTTTAGAGGCAGAGGGGGTCAGAGAAATTACCTGTCACTAGATCCTTTTTTGGACAGACCCGCCCAGCGACCTTGAAGGGTTGCCCGGCTGCTCATCTCTGGAGGCAGTCTCTCACTACACCTAACAGAGTGGGAGTCCATCATAAAAGATTGTTGCAAATTATATCCAGAGGCTATTCAGTCCCCTTTCTAAAGCCACCTCCACCTTCCAAACACCTTGTGGACATCCAACCCTTGCACAGGGAGGATGCAGCATTAGAAATAGCAAAGCTGCTTGGAAAAAGTCATCCAACCCATCCCCTCAGACTACTCTAGATCCGGTATTTATTCCAGGTTTTTTGGTGCCAAAGAAAACGGGACCCAAGCCCCATTTTAGATCTCTCCACTTTGAACCAGTCAGTGGCCAAGACTAAGTTCTGGATGGTCACCTTTCAATCTATCCTGCCCTTCCTGCAGGAGAACTGTTGGATGTGCTTGATTGACCTCCAGGATGTGTACTATCACATCGGAATGGACAGGTACTATCGGAGGTTTCTCCGCTTCAGGCTAGGAGCCAATCATTACCAGTTAAGAGTGCTCCCCTTTGGTCTCACCACAGCCCCCAGGGTTTTTACCAAAGTGATGTCAGTAGTAATGGCTCACCTAAGGCTCCATGGCATACAGGTATTCCCCTACCTGACGATTGGCACTTCGCTGTCCCTTCCAGACATCAACTTTGTCAAGCGAGGGATTCCTTTCTTCTGTCCCAGAGGTTAGACAGTACTATCAATCTCAGCAAATCTTTGGCTCCAGTCCAAACATTAGACTTCTTTGGGGCACGTTTTAGATTAAAATTCAAACGAAAGATTTTCTTACTCCAGACTGGATACGCACTCTGAAGCTACATGTTTGCATTTTTCAAATTCAGTTCCTGGCAGTGGAGATGCTCTTAAGGGTGTTGGGGTCCATGGCGGCTGCAGTCAATCTCTTACCCTTAGTGCAGTTTCTTGTGCGGATTCTGCAGTGAACCCTTGCAGTAACAATGGTCCTTCGATCTCACGTTGACTCACCCTGTCCGAATTTTTCGAGTGTGCAGGGACTCAATTCCGTGGTAGATTAATTCTTTGGACTTTGGGGTTGTCCTTTTCTTCCACCTTTCCCCACGGCCATGGTGTCTGCCGATGCCTCCCAGCTGGGGTGGGGGGTGGGGGGTGGGGGGGCGGGGGCACTGCTTGAGAAGGACAGTTCAAGGTACATGGTCCCCTTACGCGACCAGAGTGCATACCAGTGTCCTGGAGATGAGGATGGTGCTTCTAGCATTGCAGGCTCTCCATGCCCATTTTCTCTCAGGAATGGTTGCTGTCCAGACAGACAATGTCTGTCTGGTACATCAACAAGCAGGAGGGAACCAGATCTTATTCCCTATGTTGCAGCGAGTTCTTCACTCTGAACCCCATCTGGGGAAACCCCCAGAGAGATGCTCTGATTCATGCTTGGCACCCAGTCTTCTGTATGCTTGTCCTCTTCTCTTAATACCAAGATTGCTTCAGAAAGCTCGCAGGCTGTGGAGCCTAGTAATCTTCATTGCCCCATTCTGGCCTCCCCAATTATGGTTTCCTTCTCTGTGGTCTCATCTGGTCACTCAACCATGGAAGTTTCATCTGTTTCCAGATCTCAGCTCTCATCCCTCAGGGATTCCCCATCCAGACCTGGACAGTCGAAAGCTCACTGTCAGGACTCGCAGGCTTATCCTCTCCTGTCAAAGGAATCCTGGTGGCAGCCCATAAGTCTTCCACCAGAAAGGTATATTCCAGCAAATGGAGACTCTTTCGATTTGTGCTTCGCAGCATGCACTAGATCTTTTCACTGCCACTGTTTCCACTGTGCTGGAATTTTTGACTGCAATTTTTCAACAAGGTGCCAGTTTTTCCAGTCAAAGTTCAACTAGCTACAATTTCTAACTCTCATGTGGGGAATAATATGGCTTACTTTGCATCTTCAAAGCTTTGCAAGGCCTTCCTCAAAGGTACCTTTCTTCTTCAACCCCTGGTGAAGGACACTGCACTACCGTGGGATCTTGCGCTCGTACTACAGGCCTTACATTCACCCCTCTTTGAACCTGCAGCTTCAGTGGATCTGCAGGTTCTGTCCTGGAAAGACTGCGTTCTTGGTTGCCATTACTTCTGCCCGGAGAGTTTCGGAACTTCAAGTTTTCAGTCAAAGCCCCTTATGATTTTTCATAAGGACAGGGTGTCCTTGCACGCTAACCCATCTTTTCTTTCTAAAGTAGCTTCAGAGGCCAACATTAATCAGGTGATCAATCTCCTGGTCTTTCCAAATTATCAAATTAAGGGAGAATACAAATTGCATTTATTGGATGTGCACAGACAGTTATGTTTCTACCTGCACAGGATAAAAACCTTTTGTAAATCTGACCAGTTTTTCATCCAACTCCAAACCAGTTTTAGGGAAACCAGTCTTTAAAGTTACTATCACCTGTTGGATTTCCCAATGTATTCTTGCATATTCTGTCAGGGGGATTTCCCAGCCAAGTCATGTGAAAGCACATTCCACCAGATCTGTGGCCACTTAAGCAGCCTTTTGGTCCAGAGTTTCATTAGACGATATTTGTTATGCGGATACTTGGTTCTCATCCCATATTTTCATTTCACATTATAAGTTGGACGTTGTATCCAGGAACAAGGCATCCTTTGGCTCTGCTGTGCTCCAGAATATCCTTCCATGAGGGCCTCCAAGGTGTTTAGTAGCTGGGGACTCTGTCCCACACATTGAAGACAACTTCAGATATGCAAGTTATGTACTCACCATAACGTTCCATCTGAGTATTTCTTAATTTGTCTTCAACTGTCCATCCCTCCTTCCCCCGGCCTTGTGTGAACTGTTTGTTGCTATTACAACTACAGGAGGTGGTCACCGTAAGGGTGCCTCTTATCGTTATCCTTGTTTATGGTTTCTGGTAAGGGCAAGATTCTGTTGGGTTGGGAGAGAGTACTAGATTGGGCAGCAAACTTGATCTGAAGGGAGGAAGGAGAGGAGCGTTATGGGCAAGGGGAGGAGCTTTGAGCTCTGATCTGATGCTGGATATGCGGCCGAGTTGGATCCGGGAACCCCCCAGATTGAAAACAAATTAACAACTACTCAGATGTAATGTTATGGTGAGTACATAACTTCTTTATATTCACAAATGGTGGCCCAGAGTTGGACTTGGCTTGTTCAAGCAATAAATGGTTCAGAAAGTTCAGCTCTATAGTACCACATAAAGCTTAGTGGATTTTAACCTTTAAATGGACAGGGCTTGTGTGCACTTTCTCTGACCCCCCCCCCCCACGTGCTGAGGCAAAAAGTAGAGAATGGATAAAAGATGACTGCAACGTCTTTTTAGTCAAAGCAGCTTTGCCTCTCCATTTGGATGCCTAGGATAAAATTGTATGTGCTGCCTTTGCAAATGGACTTCCTAACTTAGGAGAAGACACTCAAACTTGAATACACTGTAGCTCACTGCTCGACTAATTTAACTTTTGCCATTAAGGCATTAGTTTAAGATTTATTACATCTGTAATATTGAGACTAGGAAAGCATGCATCAATGATTCCCTGCCCAAATTCTAGGGATCAGGGAGTGTTATCCTGCGCTTTTCATCAGGAAAATGTTGCAAGTGCACATCAGCTTTGTGTTTTGCATCCACAGTGGGTGGATATCCACCACACGTGGAGGGTAGAGTGCAGACTTCAGGAAATTGGCTGGATGTTGAGCCTTGAGGCTGTTGGGGTCTGCAACAATTATTTCCTCGGACATCTGTTTTGGTAAGTTCTTGCTGTCAGAGATGTACTTGTTCCATTTTTGTACTTGCAAATCTATGTATTGATTCTCATTGATTTATTGTGCACTGTAAAACCTAGAGAGGTGTGAGATAACTGCAGACTTATGTCCATTCATTTAGCTGCTCTTCAGAACTTTAGATCTTCCAAGTGAACTGCTCTCCATCCTTGTATTTGGGACTTCAGGATGTTGGTTACATAAGTGAGAGCAGTATGAGAAGAATCTTAATTGTTTTTGCCTCATTGCTGCATCTTGTTGGCAGTTGTTTCTTAAGTATAATTTTATCTATTTTTTAAAAAACTTTTTTAGATACTTTGTTAATGTACATTTTTTCCTAAGGACTGATTTGTGCTGTGGTCTTCCTCATTTTTTCCCCCTGAGGCCTATCACCTCTAAGGAAAAGATAACAGGCAAGTGTGATTATAGTCTAGACATTCTTTGCAAGTTCTTCCTACTGTTTATTTTTTTTGTCAAGGGAAGATGACACTTTTTATTGTAAGCATTGCTGTGCTATTTTTTCTAACTCTAGTTAGAGCTGGATATCTTTGGATCTTTGCAGCACTGAAAGCTTCTGGCCTTTAGAAGGGGCAGCTGTCCTCTTTGACCTGGTATCCAGGAGTGCCTTCTTTCAGCTGCTTTCACAAAAGCTGGCCTTGGTGTCATAGTCCTGCTTTGTGCTGCGAGGATACCTTTGAGAGAGACTCCCTTGATTTTTGACTTTTTTTGCTTTTTGCTTTGTCTGCTTTTTGTTTTCTTACACAGAGCCATATGCTGGGGTTGTCTAGCATGCAATTAGCAGGGATGTCTGATGCACCCAATAGTGTGCTTCAGTTTAGTTATTTAACTCAGTTTTGTTCCAGAGAGGCAGAGGAGTAAAAAGCCCTTCATATCGGGAGGTCAGTGTCTAGTTTAGTTTTTTTTTTTCCTCAGGCTGAAATGACTCGAGAGTGCCTATGAAGAGAAGACACAAGAGGAAATGTTTGGATTCCCAAACCACTCACCCAGGTATTTCTCTCCCTTGATGCAGATTAGCAGGAGAAGGACACCCTCCCTCACATCCCTTAATCAGTTTTAGTAAGCTCCTTGTTGATGCATCAGAGGGGATTTTTGACCAGTCTTCCAGGAAAAGGAGATCTTGCTGGAGATGTGCCCTCCAATCTTTATTTCTTGAGTGGTTTCCCTCTGCAGACTGCATGGATTTGCTAGTGCTGTAGAGGGATTGGCAAGATCCTGAGATGATCAAAACTACTTCATTTAAATTGGATAAGATGCACCAGATTACCAAGTAGCAATAACATAAAAGTAAGAGACCCTTTTCATAGCCTAGAGGCAGTCCTGTGAGACTGCCAAAGAGCTGGGGTGTAAAAAGAACTTACTGGTTTATTCCCCAATCTCTAGAGTTACCTTCTGGAAAGATGTCTACTCATCACCTACCAGGCCATCAAGTCACCTGGTGCATATGGTTTCAGTGTTATCTAGCAGAAATGATCAAGTTTCTGAAACACTGGGATTTCTTGGGTGTCTTCTGTCTTAAGTGCTATCCTTGCAACTTGTACATAGTGCCATGGATGGAGCAGCAAGTGCTGCTTGATCAAGCATGGCTGCAATACTGCTTTTTTGTGAAAAAACTCAAGTTGTCATTCACTATTGCTTCCTATGAGGGCTCTTTGAGTCAGAGGGACACTACAAAAGAGTGAGCAAGAGGAGAGGTTTGCTGCTGTTGGGTTGACATTTTCTGCATCACACAACATTTCTGGCAACCAGAGTGCATGGAATTTAATGGCTGCTTCAAAAGTGTGTTTTGAACTGAAACATTTTGGTAAACCGACACCACCATAGAGGGAAAGGTGGACTGCAAAGCCAAGGTTTCTGTAGTCCCACATCGTGGGCCATCTGCAGAACCCCCAAGGACTTGCCCAGTTTTTCTGTAAGTAGTTGTGGCCATTTTTTTCTGTCTTCCAAAATAGTTTATCTCATGAGACAAATGGTTCAGAGAGAATATGCAAAGTTTACCCAGCACCATTCTTGGCCCTCTCAAATCATACTTCAGATTCTACTCCATGAAATGTAGGCGCCAAAAGAGAAGTCCACACAACTGTAGCAAACACGACAATGGAACCAAAAGTAGGATAAACCAAAGGTGGAAGAACACAGCTCGTGCGAGTGATGAACTAGTTGTAGATTTTATTACAAAGATAAAACTTGTACCATGTTACATAAAGTCAAGCGCTTTCAACTGACAATACTCAGTCTTCCTCAGAACCTGAGTTCTCAGTTCTGAGGAAGACTGAGTATTGTCAGTTGAAAGCGCTTGACTTTATGTAACATGGTACAAGTTTTATCTTTGTAATAAAATCTACAACTAGTTCATCACTCGCACGAGCTGTGTTCTTCCACCTTTGGTTTATCCTACTTTTGGTGCCAAAAGAGAAGTGGCAAATTTCATGGAGGAGAGCAATCCAAGTGCCCCACATGACCAATGGGACTCTGGAGTTTAGCCCACATTCTTTTTAATCTCCAAAAAGACCAAGGATTTCAGACCGTTAACCAATTTTTTTTCAATACCAGAAATTGGAATCTTCTTCATTATGATGGTCAGTCTATCCATGGCTTGCGAAGACCATGTGTGGGTTTATGTTCTGGATGCTTATTTGCACACTGAGCTAAAGCATGCCAGGAGATGCCTGTGCTTCAGGATAGGAACCAGCATTTACCAGTCCACCCCCCATTAGCACCCCCCCCCCCCCCCCCCAGTTAGCAGGCTCTCTACCAAATTTGCTTGTTGCGACAGCCTGAGTCATTTTGAAGGGGAGCCAGATTTGAACAGGTTCTTAGCATCAACCATAGTGGAGTTGCTCATGTTGGTCAGAAGTCTTATTTTTTCTGTTTAAATTCTTGAATTTAGGTGAGCACTTCACAGTCGCAATTGAGCTGTGGTAGGCACAACTCTAAGTTTCCACCTGGACATGAGAACCTCTCTGAGCCTCCCTCTGAACAGAATGACCACTGTCAAACATGCATTTTTTTGACACACTGCTAAGTGACAGCAGCAGTGTGTTTAAAGGTCCTAAGATTGATAGCTTCTGTGACCTTGATATCCTTTATGAAGTATGCATGGATTCTTTATCCTATACTTGGGGGCCAGTGGAATCTGAAATTGGGCTCCATGTCTTCAGTAGCATAGCTATCCAGATGCTACCACCAGTGTTATGGTTATTTGTACCGTGATAGTTTTGTTCAAGGCTGCCCATTCCCTTTTCCCCATGGTAAGTATTACAGAGATGCCTCTGCCTCAGTAGGGGTTGGAGGTATTTAGTGCAAACAATTCAAGGGACTAGGCCATCACAAGAGGCTTCATTGCATGTTAGCGTCCTGAAGCTGTGGATGTGTGCCATGTTGCAGGACAGATCTCCTTCCTCCAAGTGCAGTGCCATCCACCATGACAACATGGCAGTGATTTATCATACTAGCAAGGAAAACTGGACTCCTTGCACCCAGTCCAGAGGCATTGCAGATATGGGAGTTGGCCATTATATTATTACTTTCTCATAGCAGTATATATTCCTGCTCAGGTCCGCTTAATGGAAGAGGCACTGTTTATGGACTTCATCCAAGTGGTCCGTACATCTTTTGGTGTTGAACGTGGCTTTTATACTGGTGGAGCCTTGCTAAGTTGTCTTGTTTCCTTAAGTACCACAAATGCAACAGCTGTTATCCCTAATCTCCCTTTTTTGGCTGTCACTTCTACTGGAAGAGTTGAGTATCTGTAAGCCCCATTTTCAACACCTTCATGTGTTTTCTACAAAGACAGGGTTTCAATGCATACAAATCCCAGCATCATGCCAAAGGTAGCAACTGAAGCTAACCTCAATGTGCGAATTTAATCTTCCCATTTCTTCATTTGATATCCTAACAGAGGAGAGGGCTTATTATTAAGATGCATCAGTAGATGTTCTTTGTGTTTCAATGTTGCAGTCATCACACTTGGGGTTATCCTGCCAGGGGTAGCCCTCAGTCGGACTGAATACTAGAGGCTTAGTATTTCTGCGTCAGTTACTGTCGCTCTAGGACAGATGTCGGGTCGTCACTGGTATAAAATCAGGCAGCTGATGCCATTACATCAGCCTTTCTTGCCAAGGAGCCCGAAGCAGTTGGCAAGAGTGCCGGTCGGCCGCTACCAGAGTTTTCATTTCAGAATTGAAGTTGAAGTCTTCTAAAGATAAGTACCCCGTTGGGGATCCCTCTTCCTTGCTCTAACCGATGTCAGAAAAAGTTAATGCTTTCATCTGTGGAAAGCAAATACCACACTGAGATTTCCATTCTTACTACATCACCTGTTTAGGTCCAGACCACGACACCCCTCGCTGTCTGTTTTGTACTTTGTTCAACGCCAGACCTATACGTCGTCGGGCCCTTATTGTAGCTATCCTTCCAAAAGAGAGACTTGTACCCAGCAGTTTTATCTGACCAAGAGTGTGATGACTCTGAGGTTTCTGAATATGAAGGCATGCAACCCTTGTCTGCATATGAGGAGGCATATGCAGAGGAATCCATTACTTCTGCCTCTCCTCCAGAGGATTTTTCATTTGGTGAAACCCTACATACTTTAAGGGAGCATTTCCAGTGGGAGTGTCAGGACTATCCTCAGTTCAAAGAGACTCTGAGAATTCTTAGATGTACCACAGTACAGACCTTTAGCCATTCCTCCTGTCTTGGATGCTGTGGGTGATGTTTTTATGGAATCTACTTTTAACTCCTGACGCCCTTCCTCCTGCTCCCAGGAAACCTGACCGGTATTAGAGTCCCTGACTCTCAAATTTCTTTTCAAAAATCTTACTGCAGACCCAGAAGTAGTCTCCCAAGGACCTAAAGGAATAAAAGAAACCATAGCTAAGAATCCCATCCCTCTCGGACAGGGATTCCCGCGCTTTAGACGGATGGGGTAAGAGAGTATACACCTATGCAACTCTTGCCATTAGAGCACTAAATTGTCAGTTCCACATGCTGAAATACTAGCAACATACTGTGGAATTCCTTAAACAAAAAATATCTACCTTTCTGGCTTGTGCAGAAAATATCAGCCTTTCTGGCTTGTGCAGAAAATAAAGAATTACAAGAGCTTATGCATTCTGCAAGACAAGTTACTAGACACACCTTGCAGTGTGGCTTTGACGTCCTAGAAGCATCCTGCAGGGCAGCAATCACAGGTTCTGTACTTAGAAGACATGCTTGGCTTAAGGAACAGACCTTGCCAGACCATGTCAAATCATAACTATTGGGCACACCATTGAACAAAGACAATTTGTTTGACACCAAGGCAGAAGAGGTTTTAAAAAAGATGGAAGAAAAAGCTAAATCTGTGCAGGCAGACTTTTTGCAGGTCCAGTCTCCGTGGATCAGTAGGCATTGTCCCTCCAAGCACTGTCTTTTCTGGCCCCCTCGAGACCAGCTCAGACAAGACCTAGGGGAAGCAGACCCTCCAGACAGCAGTCCCAGGGAATGCAGAGATCTAAGCAATGGAGTTTCTACACTTCAAAAACAGGGAGTGCTAAGCCACCCCCTTATGGAAAGAACTCACAATAACGTTACACCTCCACCCCTTCCCTCTGCCCACCTGCTTGTGCCCCTAGGAGGAAAACTCTCTTCCCATGCCGAAAACTGGGCCTCTATCACCAATGACTGATGGGTTCTCAGTGTCCCAGGGATACAAATTTTATTTCCACACTAACTACACCAAAAGGGTTCCCGGATCTTCCTCCAAACCATTGGGCAGAGGCACAAAACCAAGTCCATTCCAAGTCCTCTCCATGAGTACAGTACAGCCTGTTCCTGCAGACCAGGTAGGCAAAGGTTTCTTTTCCGGGCTTTTCCTGGTACGCAGAAAAGAGGTTACCTGGTGACCCATCCTTGATCTATCAATTCTAAACACCTTCCTGGTGATACCAAAATTCAGAATGCTCACCCTCCAGCAGCTTCTTACTATGCTATCCAAGGATGCTTGGTTAGCCACCCTTGCTCTAAGAGGCCTATCTACACATCCCAGTCAGGGATTGCTGCAAGAAATCTGTTTCAGAGCAGGATCTATGCACTTTCAGTTCTCTATGCTTCCCTTTGTCTTATCCACTGCTCCCATAGTTTTCACAAAATGCCTGGCTCCAGCCATTGCTTTTTGCAGACAAAAGAATATTTAAATTTACCCATGTATAGCAGACTGCCTGATTCAGGCAGACAGGAAAGGCTGTTATAGCACCTGACCATTGTAAAGCACTTGCTGATCTCCCAGGGGTACACTATAAACGAAAAGAAATCCATACTAGTACCCACTCAGAAAATTGTACTCCTGGGAGCAAGCCTGAACACAGCTTCCCAGATGCACTCCTTACTCCCAAAAAAAAAAAAAAGCCCATCTGACAGGCTACTTCTCTCAACTAGCCCACCCGAACCCAGTTGTCCGCAAGGAAAATCTTGCAAGCTCTAGGGTTCATGGCATCCTGCATTTTACTCATTCCATATGCTAGACTGCATATGAGGAAACTTCAGTGGTACCTAAAAAGCCTTTGGTGTCAACACTCTGGAAACTATCATACCTGTGATACTTTGTCTAAGGAAAAATTTTCTTTGGTGTGGGAAGCAGCATGCAACCACAACAAGGGTCTTTCCTTCTGTCAACCCCACGCTGCCCAGAACCTAACCACAGGTGCATCAGATTATGCCTGAGGTGCACACCTGGACGGCAGGTGCATTTAGGGCCATTAGAGCCAAAATCAAATATATCTGCACATCAACCAAAAAGAGATGCTAGCTGTTGAGCATTTTTGACAGCTTTCAGACCCCTACTCTCCCGGGGCCTCTACTGATCAAAACATACACCACAGTGATGTGGTACATCAACAAGCATGGTGGGAACTCGCTCTTATCTCCTATGCAGGCTCGCCGTGACACTTTGCATGGCTAAAGCCATGTACCAAATTCACCTGGAAGCATAATTCCTGCCAGGCTTCCAAAACTCTCTGGCAGACAACTTAAGCAGAAACCACCTAGACTCACACGAGTGGCAGCTAGACCACAGCACCTTCAACCTTGTAACCCAGAAATGGGGCACCCCTAAGGAGAACCTCTTTGTCTCCCACAACAATCACCAGCTCAGCAAATTCTGCACCAAGGAACCTCATAGCAAGGCCTGGAAAGTGGATGCCCTATTCTTCCAATGGTTAAACCTCTCAGTCTATGCATTTCCCCCTCTACCTCTACTTTCAAGGGTACTACTCAAAATAAGAGGGGAAAAACCAAGAGCAATCTTGATTGCCCCAGACTGGCCATGCCAGCACTGCTACCCACTGCTGCACAGTCCGTCACCCCTGCCACCATGACACCTACCTCAGATCCCAACTCTCCTGACCCAGCAGAACGGGAGAATTCATGCATCCACAATTGCAGACCCTGAACCTGGCAGCCTGGCTTATTCCCTGATCTCTCTTCCAGTTGCCAGTCTAAGCAAGTCCTGGATGTGATAAGTGAGGCCAGATGAACCCCGCACTAGAAAATCCTATGCTGACAAGTGGAAAAGGTATTGCACCTGGATCCAAGCTAAAGGAGCTGAAACGGCACAGCCCTCCCTACCTCTCATCCTGGATTACCTAGCAGATCTACTGCACAAGGGTCTATCCTTCTCTTCCATTAAAATTCATGCCTCTGCCATCTTTGCTCATTACAGCACAGAGCCACCTCTCTTCTCACTCTCTCATCAAACAGTTCCTAAGAGGGGCTAATAATTTTAAGGCCACTTAGAAGAGCTCCTACCCCAGCTTGGGACCTTAACTTTGTGTTGGAAAAGCTCACACTACCCCCCTTTTGAACCTGCAGCTTTAGCAGAATTAAAATTCCTGTCTTGGGAAAACAGCCTTGCTTCTGGCCAGCACTTCAGCTAGAAGAGTTTCAGAGCTAAAAGCATTCATGGCAGTAGAGACCTTCATCATTTTTCATGCTGACAGGGTCTCCCTCAGGACTAACCCAACTCATGCCTAAAGTGGTGTCCAGTGTGACTCTCAACCAATCTATTCATTTGCCCACCTTTTTTCCTAACCCACAAAACAAGGGGGAAAGGATTCTGCATTCTCTAGATGTGCACAGACTGCTCAGATTCTACTTGGATAAGACCATCTTTTTTAGGAAAACTGCCCAATTTGCTAGTCAGCTTTGCAGCAAGGGCAGAAGGGAAGGCCATATCCAAACAATCTACAAATGGATAGCACACCGTATTCATTTCTGCTACAAATACCATGGCAAACCACCCCCTCAGGGGGTCAGGACACATTCCACCAGGGCAACCTCCATCTCTGCAGCTTTTCTCAGAGGGGTCCCTACCAGGGACATCCTGGAGGCTGCAATATGGAGTTCTGTTCATACTTTTACCAAGCATTACCACCTGCCTATCTTCTCCAAATCCAGGGCAGGCTTTGCAACAGCAGTCTTGCAAGGGCATCCCAGCCAAGCCCCCAGTCGTTTTGACTGCCTCCACCCTTTTCTTCAGCTTTGGGAATCAACCCAAGTGTGTGAACTGCAACAGTGAAACACAAAGAACATAGTACAGTTGCGTACAGTTACCATAAATGTAGATGTTTGAGTGTATTCACTATTGCAGTCCTTGTTTCCCACCCTCCATACCCCTTCTCTGTCTTTTCCTTACTCATTGCAGTGATTTTTTGGTATTTACTTTCTTCTGGTGGTGGTCTTCCATCATAACCTAGCTTTCTGTTTGGGGGCTCCTGACATTTGGGGCAAGAAAAACTGATGTAATGGCATTGGCTGCCTGATTTTATACCACTGACTACTTGACGTCAGTCCTGGAATGACAGCAGCAGACGCAGAAATACCAAGCCTCTGGTATTTGGGCCGACTGAGGGCTACCCCTGTCAGGATAACCCAAGTGTGATGACTGCAACAGTGACTACACTCTAACATCTACATTTATGTTAAGTGTACACAACTGTACTTTCTGCTTCTGTGCAGGACAAAGGATGTTAGGATGGCCAACATATTTCCTTTGCTCGCAGAAGAATTGGGCAAAATGTTCCTAAGGCTGTTCTGTCCAGGTCTGTCCAAATACATTTATCTATAACCCCAACCTGGCTCCCAATAGCTCACCATGCAAAACTGCAGTAGAATTTAGCTCTTATTAAAAAGATAGTGTAGTATTTCTAACCAAGGATTCCCCAGCATCTTAATCCTAACTCTTGACCAGCAGCCACATACCGCCACATACACTTTCACCTTCAAAACGTGTTCCAGCATCATATGTAAATCTACTCTGTGCTGTGCTTCAGCTGATGACCTAAGTGAGTACCTTTTAAGCAGCAGCCAGTAGCATTGCCTGTCTCAGTACTTACAGGTCAGTCCAGGAATCCAGCGTCTCCGTTCTCAGTTGTCACATTATCCATCAATGCAAGGGAGGAAATTCAACAGACATCAATAACTTTGGAACTATAGCAATCTTAGTGTTTCTCCAAAATACTTTTAAAAAAAATATATATGTATGCATGTATATGTGTATGTGTGTGTGTGTGTGTGTGTATATATATATATATATATATATATATATATATATATATATATATATATATTCAAAAACAATGGTTAAACTGTTTCCTGCAGGAGGAACTCCTGTTCCCCAGACAAACACCGCTTCTATTTCTTCTGTAGTACTAAGACTGCCCTAACAGTTATAGATGTTGTCAAAGCTATAAATAACCAGTCTCCTTATTTCTAGATTTGTCTAAAGCTTTTGACTGTTTCACAGCAACCTTCTATTTCAAATGTCTTCACTAGGTCTATCTTAGCCCACCCTTCCATGGTTCAGAAGGTACTTGTTAAATAGTGGTCAGTAAAATGGCACTACCCCCGCCATATTTCCCAGTCACCACAGTTGTTCCACAAGGCTTTATCCTTGGTCCCCTTCTCTTTTTTAACATTCTCACCAGTGTCATCCACACAACAGATGCACACACACACACACACACACACACACAATACGCGGATGACTCCACACACTTGCACATTGGACGTCACATCTCCAAAAATTATTCTGGAAACTTAACAGCCACTGAAACTTGGTTTTATAACCCCAACCCCCCCCCCCCAAAAAAAAAAACTTTTCTCAATTCCCCCTCAAAGAAAAAGCTTTAATACTTTGTACTGAGGTCACTTCTCATAGTAAATTTTTAGGGGAGGTGATACAAAAGTGTTTTTTGGCTTTTCCCAATTAGGGGTCACCACAGCAGGTCACTGGTGTGCAGATTAATTGGCAGTGGTGTTTTTACAGTATTGAGTTGCCAGCCCAGCACCCAACCTTCATAGAAGGTATGCACACCTACCTGCATGTCTTTAAAACCCACTCAACCGCTGGGAGGACGTGCAGACTGACCATGTAAAAAAAAATTAATTCTCTAAAACTAGGAGTGATTTATAGAGCTAAAAACTCTCACCAGTGCAACAAAATCTACACTTGCCACTACATATCTCCTCCCTCAGTACTTTATGGTGCTCACATCCTTACTAAATTCCAAGCATCACAAAAAGCAGAACTTAGTGCTGTAATATTTACTGAATTTACAGCAAATACCCCTTTCAGAACCCACGACTGTGTAGCACTAAAAGGCCTAAATTGGTCAGAACTACCCCATCAGATAACCTACACAACTTCATATTGCATGTAAAATTATCCAGCATCCATTTGCTTGTTCAGCACTAAATGTCATTCCAAACTATGCTGCCACTCTTTGTGATCCAATGACCAAAACTTCTCCCTGTCCCTAAATCTGTCAGATCTGCTGGGCATGATCTTTTGTCTTACCATATTGCTAAGGCTTGGAACTTGTGCATGTTAATCAGTTCAGTACTCTCCCTCCAGTCTTTTAAAACCATTCTGGACTTGGCTAAAATCTGGCTCTGTTCTTGCTCAACATCAGGATAAACTGTATCTCTAAATATGAACAAGTACCTGTTTTACCCTACACTCCCTTAACTCCTTTACTTTGTTTGTCTCTCTCCCCAGACTTCCATCTAATTGTGCTATAACCCTTTTTTGTATTCCTCACTGCAATTCCTGTTCATATTATACTAACTTTACTTTAGCTTCTGTAAACTGGCTAAACTTTCTCTAAATATTAAATTGTCAAGAGTTGTATCTGTTTGTTTTAACCAATGATCTGAGTTGGTATAATTCAAATTATAGCTGCTTTTGTATTTTTAAACCTTTTAAAATTTGTTAATTTTTTTTTGTGATACTTTGGAGCTTTTCTCCCTTGGCTTCCACTGAAAATGGGCACCTACCCTGTCCGACTTTCTCAGTAGTCAATTTTCGATAAATAAAATGCATCTTAAATCCAAAGCATACCTAACTTTGAGGATGTTACCCAAGTAGCATTTCAGGAATAAAGGATTTAATTTCTTTGCTGCTGCTGTGATGTTTCACTGCATCCATCCTGCAAAGCAGTATAAATTGCATGTTATGTCAAGGTTCAGGACTGCCTTTGAGACTTCCTTTTTGAAATTCATTCTGCCTTGCTACCACCAAAGAAGGGCAGGGTGATGACAGTCATGGCTGAAATGATCAGGCTCTTTTTCTTATAAGATATGAAAGCCATGTACTTAATGTTAGTTTTTCATAAACTTTGTTCATCTACTTCAAGAAAACCTGCCCACCTTCCCCAATCCTTTGTATATCTCCTTTGTGAGAAATTTGTAGGATTTATCCATTAATCTTGTTCTGTTATGATGATGCGGTTTGTAAGCACAACTTTAATCTGAAGATAAAGGCTGAGGTATTATGAAAGTAATGGAGGTTTGAACCTGGAATCTTCTTAAAGGTGACAAACAATTGTTGCTTGTGGCTGCCAGTGCTGTGACTGTGGGTGGACATTGATCAAGAAAAGGACATTGATCAAGAAAATACCCCTTGTATGCAAGTAGAGAACTTTGTTTAAGTTTCTTTTTTTGCTGCAGCACAAGGCTGGAACAGATGTGAGTTGCTGAAGCATTAGCCCATTGAGTTGTCCTATTTTCATCTTTTGCTTGTTTAAAGCTTTAGGTCTTGAATGTCAGGACCAAAAAAAAAATACAGGATGTAAAATTGATAGTTTTTCTAGGAAAGGGGATGGGGTATGATTTTGCTGCTTCCTGTCCTCATTGTGCTAGGTTTAGCAATCACGTGGAGTACATTTTTTTCTGAGGCTGCTTGAACCAGAAGAGGCTTTGTGTGGCTTTGCCAGTGGTGTAGCTGGATAAGGTTGACAGTCCAAGTGACACTGGTTTGTGTCTCAGGCGCTTTATGGTGCAAGTAGGGAGAATGAGTGACTACTGGGAGGAGGTACAGAACACAGCATGTGGTAGATCAATTGCCATGTTCTTGTGAAGGCAGGGTTTGAAACTGATTTCGGGGGGGGGGGTGGAATATTGAGAGATGTGGCACCTTAAGGCCCAAGATGAACACACCCTTGTCTGGTATTTCAGGCAGCTGATGGTTGCATCTGCAGCCTGGGAATGAAACAAAAAAAAAGTTGCTTGCATTGTTTGGACTGCCTTGGCATTGGCCAAGATGGGTGAATAGCCCCCCCCCCCCCCCAATTGAAAGCCTTTTGAGGAGAAATGTTTTTGGTAAATAGGTTCATAGGTAGGTACTAGGCTATCTGCCCGAGGGCATTTATAAGCCTAGCCAGTGTGTGTAGGCTTTCACCGCCCCATTGATTAATTAACTGATCCTCTAAGCAGAGCCAATGAAGTGATCCCAAGGCTGTATTTTCTGTTACCCATCCACTCATCAAGGTTTCTCTTGAAGAGCGTTAGTGAGGGGCTCTCCCTATTGTAATTTGGAATTTTGTTCCAAAGCATGGGGAGTCTCTGACGGGAATCTATCCCTCTAGCATGTTCTATTTATTGGTGTGGTGAGGTTTAGGTCACTAGAGTGCGTGGCTCGCAGTGATTTGGATTTCTTTAGGTGGAGCATGTCCATCAATTCTGAGTTTGGACATGGCTTTGTAAGTCGGGCAGAGATCACCTCTAAGTAAGCAATATGCCACTGAGTACAGCCAGAGTTTTTTTCAATCGGGCTGCATAGGACATACGTTTGAGACCAGTAATCCTCATGGTGAGGTACTTTAGTGGTATTTCCAGCTGTTGGAAGTGTCTTGTGAGGTACATCCCAAATGGGGCATTGTACTCTGTGATGGGTCTGAATGACAAGTAGAGGGGCACTATAACTTTATTTCTAGATGCGAACCCTTTAGTAATTAGATGGGCCTCATAGAAGGATTTACTAACTGCTTTGGCAATATGATTGTCAAAGGAGAGATTATTATCTACCTGGGTCCCCAGATCTCTTATTACCTGTTCTGTATTAAGGGGGCTGCCACCTATGTGGTAATTCGTGGGCGTTTTGTTTTTCCCAAACGGGATGACTCTGCATTTTTTGGCATTTAGCTTGAGGCCATGGCTTTGACACCAGGTTCCGTCTCAGTAAGGTCCTTTTGGAGGATATCCGTGTCAGTTATGGCTCCCAGTTTGCAGTCATCTGTGAACTTGGTTAGGCATAGTCCTCCTGTGTTTGCCTGTACTTCTGAGAAGTATATGCCGAACTGCAGGGGTCCCAGGAACGAGCCTTGCGGGACACCACTTTTGACTGGTTTAGAGTCGGACCTGGAGCCCGCTATTCTTACCGTGTGACTTCTGTCTGTAAGCCACTTGGCACCCCATCTCGTGACGTAGGGGTTTATGTTCAGGCTGGTGAGTTTTTCTGTAATACTAGAGTGGGGAATGGTGTTGAAAGCCTTGGCGAGGTCAAGGTAGTCTGTGAGAAACAACTTTCCCTCGTCTATGGCTTTGGTGACTGTCTCGAATAAGTCAACCAGGTTTAGTAGGCATGATCTGCCTTTAAAGCCGAACTGGGTCGGGTCAAGTGTTTGGCGGTTCCCAATGTCTTTGTTAATGAGTTCCATGATGATGCGTTCCATAGCTTTGCAGACCAGGCTAGTCAGGCTTATGGGGCGATAGTTACCAGGGTCAGTTGTGGCCCCTCCTTTGTGGAGAGGAATAACCGTTGCTGTGCGCGCCATTCTATGGGCATGTTGCCTGTGGAGAGGCTGAGGTTGAACAGCTTGTTTAGGTGGGGAGTTAGATCGTTCTGTAGTTTGTGCAAGATGCAGCCTGGGACACCATCTGGTCCGATTGACGCTGTGTTTTTGGCTTTTGAAAGGGCTGTTTTCACCTGTGCATCTGATTTTTTTGGAACACTACACTTTTCCGGTATTATTGTGGGCCCTTTTGGAGGTGAGAAGGGGGTGAAGTTTGCACTGAATCTGTCTGCCAGGATGCTGACAATATCAGTAGGTTCAGTATATTTTGTGCTATTTTGCACTAGCTCAGTGCATATCTGCAAGTTGCCACTTATTTTCTTAACATAGCTAAAGACTGCTTTGTGGTTCTCTTTTGTATCCTTGGCTGTTTTTCTTTCGAAGTTAGCCTTGGATGATTTCATGAGGGACCTGAGTTTCTTACTGATACTGATTAGGGATGTCTTTCCTTCTTGGGATTTGCTTTTTTTCTGAACTATTTTCCTCCTATTGTATAGCCTGTTTATTGCAGGGGTCCACCAAACTGGTTTCCTTTCTCTGAGGAGTGAGTCCTGGTTTTGCTAGGGATGGCACAATCCATGCATCCTTGTAGGTGCTAATGTCGGCTCCTACTCAGCCATACTTTAGCTCGAAGTCTTTCAATTGCCTGGGCTAAGATGGTATCCCATGCTGCACTGCTCTCTATCCCCAGATCTTATTTGCCGCTCGTGTAGCTCTGACGTGATCTCTCTCTTGGCTGTGGCCAAGTACTCACTCTTTTTTTTTTTCTTTTTTCTTTATAGCAGAGAAGTTTTTTGCAAAAAAGCTATTTTCATAGCTATTTGTGTGTGCATCTTGAACTGTGTGGAAAAGTTGTTTATCTCCTTTTAGCGTGTTCTTGTGATATCCCACTAGCTGTTTCCAATGGGCTAGGCCTGTTTCAGTTCAAGGACCTAGTTTGTCCCCTTGCTTACCTTGTGTGCTAACTTTATTTCCCTTTGGCTAAAACCGTTTAAAGGAATTAGTCCTCCCTCTTGTACTTATGTTCTAGGACTGTTTAAGTTGGAGGTCTTTGTGGTGTGCTGTTTGTTCTGTTCCCGCGCTTGTGGCTGATTGACCGTTGGTCTGGTTGTTGGGTTACTTACTCTGTTTTTTGGTGACTGTCTAAAGATACTAAGGAGCATAAGCCCTCGGGCTTTAAGAAGTGCACGAAGTGTAGTTATAAGATGTCCATCACTGATGGACACACTGTGTGTACTGTCTGGGAGCGATTCACCTCCAGTAATTGTGTGGTTTGTCATGCGCTTAGACCGCATGTTCTTCAGGAAAAGAAGAACAAATTGATTTTGAAGGGACTTCTGAAACCCTCCTTTGAGGAGGGTTTGGAGAGTGCTTCCAGCTTTAAGTCTTCTCCATCAAAAGCTAAATCCTCCAAGGCTAAAAAGCGATCCCCAGCTCCATCAGCATCCTCGGAGCCGCAGGAGAAAACTGCTAAATCTTCAATGACATCCTCTGCTCCATTGTCCTCTGGGCCGCAGGAAGTATCGGTGTCTATGGAACCTGCTTCTGCTCCTATTTTCTCTGAGCCTGTTGGGAGCCGGTCGCATAGAACTAGGCCGGTATCTCCTCCTCGCAGGTCTCCTTCAGAGAGGAGGTCTCTCCTTCCCTGTCCTCCAAATCCTCCAGGACCTTATCAGATGTGGATGTCGATAGTGGTGCAGAGACTTGTCACTGGTACTGGCTAAATTGTTTTCGGCTCTGACCCAGTCGGCTCCTGAGCCGGTCCCTCTACCTACATAGATACTTCCTCCTCCAAGCGCATCTCAACTTTCGGAGCCGGAGTGCTCTGCTCCTTTTGATGATCCTAGGTCGGTTCCGACAGCCCCTCCTGGCTCATCGGTTCAGACGTCTGCTCCAACCCCATCTGTGCCGTCCAATGGGTTCAGGACTCAGGATTCCTCAGTTGGAATTGAGGGAGAGGCTTCGGGACACCTCTCTGCTCCTAGTCTCCCTCTTGGTGCTTCAGCACGGATAAGCCTGACTCCTGTCTTGGCTTCAGACCTGGCCCCTTCGGACCAGAGGTCTTCCATGGCTGGTCGATCTTCGGACCCGGGGGGACCAGCTTTCGAGGCCATGCAGAGCTCGCTGGCCAGGTCGTCAGCAGCATCATACAGTTTGGTCACTGTCCCATACAGCACCGGTGCAGGTCTCTGATCGCGCTCTATCTTTTGACAGCGGAGCCCCAAGGCCTCAGGGTACCCCCACGAGTGGTCCCCATATTTCTGAGGGCCCCTCAGTTTTTGCCTGAGGAGCCACCCAGAAAGAGAACGTGCAAGAGGAAGCTCACAGATTCCCACGATGAGTCTCACGTCAGACACCGACCTCGAGGAATCTGAGGGGTCCCCTAAGTCATCCCCTGAGGATGTTTCTTTCTCTGACATCCTAGAGATTTTAAAGCAAAGAGGTGACTGGCCATCCAAAGCCCCCTACGAAGAGGAGTCTGTGTTCCTGAACGCCTTTGGTGCTCAGCCCTCCGCCTCCTGGATCTCTCCACTCTTCGGGCTTCTGGATCTGGTTTGTCAAGGGGTGTGGGAAACCCCTGACTCTGTGGAACCAGTCCCCAGGAGACTCTAAATTTTTGTCTGCCCCTTCTGATAAGGAATTTCTATCCAAGGGACTCCCTGTGGATGCCATGGTGGTGGCAGCGGCCACAAAGAAAGAATTGGCTAAGACTTCCTCCACTGTCCATCCCCCTAACAAGGCGTCTAGGACTATGGACCGGTACGGGAAGCGTACATTTTCTTCAGTGGCCTTTACTTTGCAGTCACTGAATTACTTATCACACTTTACACTGCTCCAGAGCGATCTCCTAAAGGAGCTTGGATATACTCTAACGGGTAACGTTTCTGAGGCGGTGGCCAGAAACTAAACACTCTTGTCTACCCTCAATTCTGTTGCAAACTCATCCATGAGGCTGATCTCTCACGCAGCCGAGGGAGCGAGTAGGGCAGCAAGTTCAGGAGTCGCTCTTAGGAGACATGCTTGGATGCGCCTTTGTCATTTTGTGGAGGCCTTCAAGTCTACATTCACCGAAGCCCGATTTGATGGTTCCTCTTTCTTCGGAACCAAGTTGAAAGACACACTCACTAGGTGCGAGCAAGAGGGAAAAATTCTGTCTGCCGTAGGAGTCCGTTTTTCCCTTAACTATAAGCCTTATCCCAAGGCCCAGCGGGCTGTGAAGATGTGGTTCAAGAAATCGGAGGATGTTAAGTTGTCTATCGCGCCTTCATTCTTGCTGGATGGGTTCGGAGCCAATCCTCGGCTCCGACTCAGCCAATACTAAAGCTCGAGAGCTAATTCCACCGGCTTGAGGCTCCCCTATATCCCACAATGCTAGGCGGTAACTACTCTGATCTCGTTTGCCGCTTAGCTGACTAGGTGCTTTTCTACCGGCTCTGGCAGGTTAGTGGAAAATATTTTCACAAATCTTTAGACCCCTATTATTTATCTAGTATAACTTTTAGTTTTAACTCTCCATTTCATTAGATTGACCCTTTTTTGCCTGTAATCCCTTCCTTTATTCCCCTTTAACTTTAGGCCTTAGGCCCCTTCCCCCTCCTTCTCCTAGTCCTTTAGTGTGACTGGAAATTATTAATTTTTTCTTAAAGGCCTGTGTGTGTGAGTGTTTCTTACTTAGGCCTTTAGTATGTCTAAGGACTCCAAGGTCTCAGGCTTCAAGAAGTGTGACTCGTGCTGTCAGAAAATGTCTCTGACAGACTGTCACACTTGTGTGTATTGCCTGGGACCTTTGCACCTGCAGGACTCGGGTGCTGTGTGCCATGGTTTCAGCCCTAGAGTCCTGCAGGAACGCAAAAATAAATTGATTTTGCGTGGCTTGTTAAAGCCTGAAGGCCCCCCCCCGACCCGGTCTGTGTCTGGGAAGCCTTCTAAGACTTCCAGACAGTCTGCTCCCGCTTCTGAGCCGTCCTCTGGAAGCATCAAAACTGCTTCTACATCGGCTCCGACTGGAGCCGATGTTTCCAAGCCTCATACTGTTACCTCTGCTCCAGCTGGAGCCGAGGCTGATGAGGCTCAGTTGGCTCCGATACTCTTATCGGAGCAACCTTCGAGGAAGAGGTCTAGGTCTCCCTCCATTGGCTCCATTCACTCAGCACCGGGATCCCCTCTTTCGGAACGGAGCCATAGATCTCATTCCTCGCGGTCTTCCAGGTTATCTGACCATGATTTACAAAGGGTAGTGAGTAGACTTCTCAAGTCGGAGGCACTGGCCCAAATGCTGCATAGCCTGACTCAACAGTCAGCGGCTTTTTCCGTCCCTCAGTGTGTTCCTCCTCTGACTCCTTTGAGCTCGGAGCCGGGGCTCATCGTAGCCATGACTCTCGGCGTGTCTGAACCGATGCCTTCCTTTTCGGCTCTGTCGTCTGCTCCGATCTCCTCTTTGGAGGGATCTCGGCGCTGAGCTTCCCTTGTCTGCTCTGAGGGGGCGAGTGGCATCGGACCCTTGTCCGACCCCGCTCTCCCTCTCTGGGCTTCGGCGCTGGTGAGTTCGGCTTCTACATCTGCCTCGGAGCCGTCCCTGTCGGTGCTGGGGGGGGGGTCCTTGTCTCTTCAGAGCGGGGACCTCCGGGCTTGCCTGATAGGGGTGCCTTCGAGGTCATGCGGAGCGTGCTAGAACCAGTGTCTGCCCCACAGTCTGCTCCGTCAGCCCCTCCATCTCCAGTGCCTGCGGTGATTTCTACCCACCCCCTTGCATCAGACCGCAGAGAGCCAACTCCTCAAGTTTCCCCATTGGGAATTTCCTCCTCTTCAGAGGCCTCTCCTGACCCCGGTAGGAGAACCCCCTAGGAAGAGGCAGTGTAAGAGGAAGCACATTGACTCCCCTAGTCTATCACCTCTGACACTGACTTAGAGGAATCTGAAGGTTCCCCTCGATCCCCCTCTGAGGATGTCTCCTTTGCTGACTTCCTTGATATCCTGAAACAGAGGGGAACTGGCCAGCCCTTAACCCTTCAGAGGATGAGTCAGTGTACCTTGAGACGTTCGGCTGTCGCCCTTCCACCTCCTGGGTGTCCCCTCCCTTTAACCCCCTTATGGAAGTGGTGGCAAGGAAGGCCTGGACGGCCCCTGATTCAGTGGAACCCACCCCGAGGAGGCCGTCAAAGTTTATTACTGCCCCTAACGATAAAGACTTTTTATCTAAAGGTGTCCCCGTCTATGCCATGTTGGTGGCCGTGGCCACTAAGAAGGAGTTAGCCGATCCTTCGGTACCTGTCCATCCTCCTAATAAGGAATCTAGGACCATGGACAGGTATGGTAAGCGGATGTTCTCATCAGCGACCTTTTCGATGTGGTCGCTGAACTAATGTCACTTCACTCGTCTCCAGAGAGATTTACTCAAGGATATGGGTGAAGCGATAAAGGATCCAACAGCTGAGGGGTTCCAAGACAGAATGAACTCCCAGTTGGCAACCCTGATCTCCATCGTTAACTCCTCAATGCGGCTCATCTCATATGCTGCGGATGGGGCGAGTAGAGCCGCAGGCACAGGCGTTGCCTTACGACGTCACGCCTGGATGCGGCTGTGCAACTTTGCGGACCCTTTCAAGGCATCCTTCACCAATTCCCCCTTTGGATCATCCTTGTTTCTTACTCAGGTGAAGGATACATTGACTAGGTGCGAGGTGGAAGGTAAGACTCTCTCTGCCATGGGAGTCCGTTTTTCTACCCCTTCTAGGCCTTATCCCAAAGGTCAGAGGGGAGGGAAAATGTGGTTCCGCAAACAAACCCAGGGAGTCTCATCTGACACACAAGGTTGATTCCCCTGTAGGGGCAGAGGGGGGTCTAACAATAGACGCCGCCCTAGAGGCAGAGGAGGTTCGCAAAACCAGGGTAGCAGAGAAACTTTCTCTGATAAACCCTTTCAGCATCCCTGAAGAGCTGCCCACCTTCGGAGGCAGTCGGGGGAAGATTATCCCTGTACCCAAAAGCCTGGCTTTCCCTTGCACAAGACAAATGGGTACAGTCGATCATATCTGAGGGTTACAAAATTCCCTTTTCACATTCCATCCCAACCCAAAGGATCCCTTCCAGACGTTCCACCCAGTCTAAGGGAACAAGCAGCACTAGAAATTTCAAATCTGCTATCAAAAAGAGCTATCCAATCAGTCCCAGCAGACCAACAAGGATCCGGAATCTACTCCAAATTCTTTTTGGTACCAAAAAAAAACAGGGGACTGGAGAGACCCATACTGGATCTCAGCAACTTAAGTATGTAAAAAAAACAAAATTCCGGATGGTCACGCTACAGTCCATTCTACCCTTCTTGGGTCAGGACAATTGGATGTGCTCGATAGATCTTCAGGACGCGTACTACTATATCAAAATGAACAGACGCTCCGGGAGATTTCTCCCTTTAAGGCTGGGAGCCAGTCACTACCAGTTCAGAGCCCTGCCCTTTGGTCTCACTACAGCCCCAGTGTTTACCAAATGCATGGCAGTGGTTGCGGCTCACTTGAGACGTCAAGGATTCCAGGTATTTCCTTATTTAGACTGGCTCCTTACTGCCACCACCAGACATCAACTACTTCTATCCAGAGACCTCACTATCCAAACTTGGCAAGCTGTAGGCATTTCAATAAATTTCGAAAAATCTGCCTTGTCAATCTATTACCTTTATAGGCGCCACCTTAGACGCACTCAATCTTTCAGCCGGACTTAGAGCAAAGAGTGTCAGACATCCGCAAGCAAGTTTGCCTTCTCTTACAATGCAACAAAGTCAAAGCCAGACTAGTTTTGAAGGTATTAGGACTCATGGCAGCAGCTATCCCCCTTCTCCCCTTAGCTCGCTTCCACATGAGGATCCTCCAATGGATGCTGTTTACTCAGTGGTCCAACAGCTCCTGATGTCCCACACCATATTGATAACTCAATCATGCAAGAATCAACTGTCTTGGTGGATCACATCACCTCAGGTTCTCCAAGGAAGACCCTTCACTCACCCCCCCCCCCCACAGTCGCCACGTTGACAACAGACGCCTCCCTGATCGGGTGGGGGGGGCATTATCAGGGCAGGACAGTCCAGGGCACGTGGCAACCTTTCGAGTGCCACTTGCACATAAATGTCTTAGAGATGAGCAGTGCTTTTAGCGTTGCAAACCCTTCATGACTCTCTTCCCACAGGGACTACTGCAATTCAGACGGACAACATGTCCGTAGTGTGGTACATCAACAAACAAGGCGGAACCAGATCATACCCCTTATGTCGAGAGGCACTCAGACTTTGGCAATGGGCGATCTCTTCTCGGCGTTTTCTGGTAGCAACGCACATTCCTGGGAAGTCCAACGTGATTGCAGACAAGTTGAGCAGGGCAATTCTCATGCCCCACGAGTGGTCTCTGAAGAAATCAGTACTGGAAGAAGTGTTCCAAAGATGGTGCCAGCCTTGCTGCGATCTTTTTGCTACTCCCCAAAACAGCAAGTGTCACGACTTCTTCACACTCTTCCCGATACCAGGCCATCCCACCAGAGACACTCTAGTCCACGATTGGCCCCGGGGGCTTCTGTATGCTTTCCCCCCTTTTCCACTGATAACTCAACTAATTCAGAAAGCCATCGCCTTGAGAGTGACAGTGATCCTCATTGCCCCTTACTGGCCTCGACAGATATGATTTCCGTTCCTTCGTTACCTTTTGGAGCAGCTTTGGCATCTGGACCCAGTGCCAGATCTGTTGACCCACCAATCGGGCCAGCTTCACCAATCTCTTCATTCTCTCAACCTCACAGCGTGGTTTCTCCGATTCCGACCTTAGCCAGGCTTCCCTTAATATCTCGCTCGGTCCGAGATATCTTCATAGCCTCTCATAAATCTTCTACCCGGAAGATTTATAATAGCAAATGGAAACACTTCTCCTTTTGGGCAACATCAAAAAATATAGATCCCTTCACTGCACCTATCCAGTCTATTCTAGACTTTCTAGCAGAACTCTTTCATTTAGGCTCGTCTTCATCTACCATTAGAGTTCAACTGGCTGATATATCTAATTATCATGTAGGTGTCTCTGAGTCTAGCATCATGGCTCACAAGCTCTGCAAAGCCTTTTTTAAGGGGCGTTTTTCTTAAACCTCCAATCAAAGATCCCCCGCCTCAATGGGACCTGAACTTGGTTCTGGCATCCTTAATCCTTCCCCCTTTCGAACCAGCGGCTTCATGTTCTCTGAAGTTGCTTTCATGGAAGACACTTTTCCTGGTAGCCATAACTTCAGCGAGAAGGGTATCTGAACTCCATGCTCTGTGCAGTCGTCCTCCTTACTTAGTGTTTTACAAAGATAGGGTATCCCTCCGTACTAATCCATCCTTTTTACCTAAGGTTTCCTCTCAAACAAACCTAAACCAAATGATTGATTTCCCCGTCTTTTTCCCTAACTATTCCAACAGGTCGGAACAAAAGCTACATTTTCTGGATGTTCTATTTATTATTTAGACAGGACTAAACAATTCAGGAAATCTGATCTGCTTTTTCTATCGTATGCGGAAGGGAATTTGGGCCTTCCAGTTACTAAAGTATCCCTTTCAAGATGGCTCACCTCTACAATTACCTTCATCTGAGATCAGACATCAAAAACTACCTTCAAGACCTAGAGCTCATTCAGCTAGGGCATTAGCTACATCCGTAGCTTTTCAGGATAGGCTGCCAATAGATTCCATTTGTGCAGCAGCCACTTGGGCTTCTCCTCATACCTTCATTTCACATTACAAATTGGACATGGCCTCCAGAAACTGTGCCAACTTTGGTTCCATTGTTCTCAAGAGTCTGTTCTGATAGGCCACCCGGGATAAGGTGCTAGGGACGCGGTCCCATCCAGCAAGAATGAAGGCGCGATAGACAACTTAACATTAAGAAGTTATGTACCTACCATAACGTTCCATGTTAGTTTTCGTCTTCTCGCCTTCTTTCTTGCGTCCCACCCTCCTTTCCCCAAGCCTGGACAGACTGATAGGAATTCATTTTGTGATCTTCCTCTGGAAGTTTTCATTCCCACACGTTCTACCACCTCTATTTCCCCTTTTGTTAGGTCTGGGATACCTTACACTCAGGTTTATTTAGAGGTGGGTTACCTTTCTCCATACCATGGAGACTAGAATTGCTTGGTCTAGCTATCAAACGAGATCTGAGTAGTTACCACCTAGCATTGTGGGATATAGGGGAGCCTCGAGCCGGTGGAATTAGCTCTCGAGCTTTAGTATTGGCCGAGTCGGAGCCGAGGATCGGCTCCGAACCCATCCAGCAAGAAAGAAGGCGAGAAGACAACTAACATGGAATGTTATGGTAGGTACATAACTTCTTATTTTTTCCCGATGCACAAGGTGAATCCCCCTCCAGAGGCAGGGGAGGGGGTGGTTATTCAGGTAGATGCCTCCCTAGGGGCAGAGGAGACCCTCGTAACTCAGGAGACTGCGATTCCTTTCGTGGTTCTCCCTACCGCTGCTCCTGATGGGAGGCCCGATTGTGAATTTCCAGAGCCAGTCGGGGGTCGCATCTCGCTATACCTGGAGGCCTGGCAAGGTATCACCCAGGACCAGTGGGTTATACGAATAATTTCCGGAGGATATTTCATTCCCTTCTCATCAACTCACCCTCCAATCATGAAAATCCCGGATGTTCCACCCAGTCAAAGGGATTCCGCAGCTTCAGAGGTTTCAAAGCTGCTAGAAAAAGGAGCCATCCAACATGTTCCCTCAGACCAGATTGGATTAAGGACTTACTCCATATTCATTTTGGTGCGGAAAAGGACAGGGGACCTGGGACCCATTTTGGATCTCAGCCGATTGAACACCCATGTGCAAATGTCCAAGTACCAAATGGTCATGTTGTAATCTATTCTCCTAGTGTTGGGAAAAGTGTGGATGTGCTCCATTGACCTCAACGATGCTTACTATCACATAAAGATGGACAGGGCATCCAGAAGTCACCTACGCTTCTGGCTGGGAGCCAGTCATTTTCAGTTTCGAGCCCTGCCCTTTGGTCTCACCACAACCCCCAGGGTGTTTACCAAGTGCATGGCAGTGGTGACTGCTCACTCGAGACGTCAGGGATTCCAAGTGTTTCCATACCTGGACGACTGGCTCCTTACTGCCACCACCAGGCATCTGCTACTTCAGACCAGAGATGTTACTATCAACCTATGTCATCAGTTGGGTATCACCTTGAACTGGGAAAAATCTTGCCTTGTTGCCCTTGCAGCGTGTCACTTTTATAGGCGCCGAATTAGACACCATGCTCATGCGGGCATTTCTATCACAGGAAAGAATCAGTCTTACAACAGATTTACGCCTTGCTCCCTCTGAGAAGAGTTAAGGCAAGATTGGTCCTCCAATTGTTTGGGACGATGGCTGCTACGATTGTTAGTTCCCCTGGCAAGGTTACATATGAGGCTCCTTCAGTGGCTACTCTTCGCCCAGTGGTCTCTTCAACGTCTTCCACTTTCTCACCCTATTCTACTCCGACAGGATCTCAGTTGGCTTCACACCAACAACCCCAGTGCGGGAAAACCCTTTGTTTCTTTGCCTCTGGTTGCCACGGTGATCACTGAGGCCTCCCAGATGGGGTGGGGGAGGGCATTATCTAGGCAGGATAGTCCAAGGCACGTGGCAAGAGCACGAGGTAAATCTGCATATCAAATTAAAAAACCTTTGTAGCAAATGGCCACAAAACTATACACTTTAGCACTTCAGACTGAGTAATAAAATCAGAGTGGCTATTGGTTAAACACACACCAGTCAGGTGCTTCCCAAATCAAGTTTCTTGCAGACAAAAGCTATAGCCTTAAAAAAATCTCAATCCCGATCCTGAACGAGCTCCAATATACTTTTGAAAATCCAAGATAGAACTCCACTAATAAAATCCAGCCACTTCAGATCTAAGAGTGTATCCTAATCTCATAGACTATATCAAGAGAACTACTAAACAAAAAAATTACTTTGTCACCCATTCGGACTTCTACCAGTGGGGACCAATCAAAAACTAGAACTTCGCTCATAGGTCAATCAGTTAAAAATAAACGTATCTTAATGATTAATATCCCATCCGAAAACCTTGTGGGCATACAAACTCTAGAAATTTGATACTTCTACAGCAGTGTATAAAAAGATATAAACAAAATAAGATGCAACATAGAAAGTGCAATTCCACTCTAAATTTCCAAAAACTGAAGTATGGTCACCCATTTTATGTGCAGCAGTGCCACTAGTAAAAGCCAAACAAGAAATGAATCTCTGCACCAAGGCCAATCAAAGTATAACATTAAAAAAGGATCAATTAAAAAGGGAACTGGGTCTATGCAAAACAGTCCTCTAAAAATCCAGGAGCAGAAATGGCCACCCAAATTGCACAGCTTCACATCCCTGCCAATAAAAACTAATATGAAACAGTCAAAAACACACTAATAATGCAGACTACATGAACTTGTGCTATTAAAAAAATAAAGAATTGCTGAAATATATAAAACTAAGGAAAAAGGCACCAAGAATGTAAGCTAATACCAACACAACCAATCAAACAATATATGAAAAACATAGGTCTGCTATTATGTCGAGGTGAGAATGCACCCATGTGAAAAATTCAAACTACAGATGTTCGAATGTTTCATATGGGTGCATTGTCTATGTTCAAACGTTTATATTAGCAAATTTAATGTGCATTCGCGAATATAAATTCTAACTGTACAGAGGTCGCTGTACAGTGCAGTTAGGGAAATTCCTTCCTGTCCTCACTGTAGTGCAGTCTGAGTTGGGATATATAGTTAGGGGGTGTGGGGGGGCATGCCCCCCTGCAAAAATGTGATGGGTATAGGAGTTTACTGTACGTGAACTCTGCTGAATTAGATCAGTGGATTCTCTATTGTAACTTGCTCAATATTTTACTTTCGATGTCTGTCATTATTTAGACGTTCGACATATTAATAGTAAACAAAAAACTTATCTAAAAAAACAAAATGCTTCTTAAAACTGAACCAAGTACTGCGAGTCAAAATTAAAGCACATCCAAAAAATATAGCAACAAAAAAAATCAATCCATCACATAGAAGAGACCACAGCCTAGAATATATGAAACTATAAGAAAATGATTAAATTGCATAAAACTAGGAACATGTATACACACAGCAAAAAGAGTTAAGGATGATGTGTTGTAGTAAAACAAAATTAATGCTTCAATTAGGCAGGCTTGAGAGACCTTGTTCAGACCTGGTTCCCTATAGGCCTATAGAAGCACAATCTATTCCTGTTAAATACACTCAGTCTTATTACTAACTTCTCCAAACCTGTCCCCAGCATGTATGATGTCTAAAACAAAAATCTAAAAACATTTTGCTGCCCATGGTCAGTAACGTTCCACTAATGCATTGGTTGTTTGCCCTCTAGTAATATCACCTTGGTGGTTTAAAATCCTGTCCTTAAAGAAATGGTTGGTTTTACCTATGTAAAATGCATCATGTGCTAAACAAAAAGCGTAGTAGACCACATTTTTGGTCCTACAGTTAGAGAAAAAGCTGAAAGTGATGCGAAACCATTGCACTTCTGCATAGGAGGTACACATGAATGTGTCTACAAGCTGAGCAAGAGGTGCATCTAAAGGTACCCCTACGGCATTGATTAGGGAAAGAGCTACAAGGAATGTAGCCCTACCAGGGTGGCCTTAAAGTACATCAGCATCCTGGAAATGGAGTGTGATCACAGTACACTCAAACATGTCTGTAGTGTGGTACATCAAACAAGGGGAACCCGGTCTTACCCTTTTTGAGGCCTTAGGAATGGGAGATCAACTTGCAACACTTACCTGTAGCAGTGTGCATCCCTGGTTGAACCAATTTTAGTGGACAGGCTGTGTAGATATTTTCTGATGCCACACAGATCCCAAAGACTGTCAACAGCACTAATTTTTCATCACTAGGTAGGAAAGCTTTGCTGCTACCCGTTTGCTTTGGGTCTATATCAACACATCAAATGGTGATAAGTTCGAATGCCCTTTGTTTGAACCGAAAAGTCCGAAAGCCCAAAACTGTGCAGTTACTGAACATCAATCCCCCCCCCCCCCCCCAGGGGAAAAAAATCGGTGGGCCGTCTTCGAGGTTTTGCTATTTCCTCCACTGTGTAGTGCGATCTCTGAGTTGGTATATTTAATTAGGGGGTTTGTTTTAAAGTTGTGTTTTTTTTTCCTTCACGGAGCAGCAATTTTTTTTCCCCCTGGGGGAAAAAAATCGCTGTTCCGTGAGTTTGCCATTTAGGATTTTCGGACTTTTCGGTTCGAACAAAGGGCGTTTGAACTCATCACCATTCGATGTAGTGATATAGACCAGTTTGCTTCTGTGATCAACACCAAATGCAAGGACTTCTCTTCACAGAGTTAGTTATCCTGGAATGCTTTAGGCCAGTGGTGACCATAGATGCAAATATATGCTACTTCCCCCTTCTCTTTGAGATTTCTTCAGAAAGCTAAGTTGTCAAATGCAGAGGTCATTCCCATAGCCTCCTTTTGGCCCTGACTAGTTTAGTTCAGTTCTGTGACCACATTTATTTCAGAAGCTTTCTGCAGCCTTGTACAGGCTTTATGTAGACTTAGTCCTACAAAGACCTGCTTTCTCCAATTCCACTAATGGCCAGGGACTGTACTGTACACCTAGGGTAGTGCGAATCAGAGGTGTAGCTGGTTCATCTAGCTCCCTATGTCGATCTTTCAAAGTTGTGCCCCACTCCCTCAGCTCTTCAAATGAAGAGCGAAAAAATTCTACGTGTAAATGTGTGGGAAGTCAGTTGCCTTCCTGAAGTACAGTACTCTATCCATGCTCCTTGTAGTTTGTACTGTGTATGGAGTACTACAACTTTCAGGTTTTTATTAAAAAAAAAAAAAAAAAAAAAAAAAAAAAAAAGCGAGATGTTTTAAACTGCAGCAAACTGCTTTCTGATGTTTAGACCCCAAATGTAGTAATACAGCACTCAGGTTGGACCACAAATGCAGTACCAGCTTTTAAAACTCTTGGGCATTAGAGTGATCAGGAACTGCCGACTGTGCCCCTAATACTTTACACCTTGGGCAGTTTCCCCCTTTGTCCTGCCTTAGCTATGCTTCTGGTGCAAATTCTAACAGTAGCCAAGTGAGACTCTACCAGAAAAGTAAACAAGGGAAAGTGGATCAGATTCTCTTTGCAGGCTACTCCACAGGGTACAGATTTTTTTTAGATCCCCTGTTCTGTCTTCTGTTTGTAGCAGACATTTTTCATAAAGGCTGTAATGACTACATCCAGTGGCCATTTCTATTTGTCATTAGGTTGTTACTACTGGTAGCATAAAGGGTTTTAAGTGTTTGAGGTGTCTTACTTAGACTCCTCTCTTTCAGGGTCTTATTTCTCTGTGGGGTCTTATTTTGACATTTTCCTTTTGAGTCTGCTGCCACAATAGCCATGAAGTACCTCTGTTGAAAAAGTCACTTTGGAGGGGGAGGGTCTTAAAATTGCATGCACTGTGTTGACATCCCCAGTATTTACCTTTCATAAAGATAGTCTTGTACAAAGTCAATCTTCATGTCTAAAGTAGTCTTAAAATTGAAGCTTAACCCGTCAGTTTGCCAGCTTTCCAGACAGAGTATTCTCTCAAAAGCAGGTATAAATTGTACTAAGTGATATTCAGTCAGCTAAGATTTTATTTGCTTAGACTTTCTAAGAAAGATGTTCAGCTTTTTATTTCCTTTGCTTCCAACTACTTAAGTGAACAACCTGCAACATTTCCTTCTCCAGATGGCAGTATTAAGGTTGCCCACTGCTACATCCTGTAAACAGAATTTATTCAGCTAAGTCCATGGCTCAAGTTGTCCGTTCAAAAGTGTCAGTAGCTGACATTTTTGCTGCACACTTTAGCAAGACACCAAGTTGGGTGGGATCTGAAGGTGTTGGTCTTCCTTTAGTGCCTCCATTCTTCTAAGACATTTTCTGTCATGGTTCCTTCGGAGATTTATAGCCTAATTTGAAGTGATAGACTATCATGTAAAGTTATGTTACTTGCGATAATGATCTCCGTCCATATCCATACATTTCAACATATCTTCAGGAATGCCCCAATTCTTTTCCATCACCTATTTTAGCAACAGACAGTCATTATTAAATGTTATTCAAGAGTAATTATAAGAGTTAATTTTTATTCAAATTTTAATGTCTGTCTCTGTCCCTTTTCACGTCCTAATATAGGTTTAACATGCCCTGTTCATCTGTTAACTAACTTCCTTAATTTTCTAACCATTGATTTGGGATAAAAGAATTGGGGTACTCTTAAAGATGACCCTGAAACATGTACAAAAATTGGTAATGGGCCTGTTATGGTGTATAAGAAGGGGAGATGTTTAAAGGATTTATTTGAAATGCACCCTAGTAATCTATACGCTAATGTTAAAGGTATGGGAAAATGTGGATTTTGTAAATGGTGTAAGTATATAAAAGTGGGGAAGAAATGTACCCTAAAGGACAAACTTTTCCCAGTAAGAGGTACTTTTTAATTAAAAATTTGTGGTTTATATTGCTTTGTCAGGTCTGTGAAGCATTCTATATTGGCAAGACCGAATGGATGCTGAAACATATATACGAGCACATATATGTTAAAAACAGGAAGAGTGCTAATGCTTTGGCCAAACATGTCAGTAATAATGCATAACATTTTTTTTTTAATTTTCTGTGTAAGAACAGGTTACTGTGAATGTTAGGGGTGGGTCCCAAGCACTACGTCTTGAAGGGAATTATATTGGCAGTTATATTTAAATGCCTTTAATTTACCCTGGGCTAAATGAACAACGTTCTTTAGCTTGTCTATTGAAATTAAGTTTGGATAGATAAAATTAAATTCTATCATTTAAAGTTTAATTTTATTTCCCTTTGAGGATTGACCTAATGGAAATTTTAAAGAAGAAAAAAATGGAGGAAGGGGAGTGTTTAAGAATCTTTATGGTGTATGCAAAGTAATTTACAATGCTTTAACGTTTTTTATAAAAATGTGATACATCATTGATATGTGAGTGATCTGGGAATCGCATGATTTTGTTGGCAGGGTATTATAAGAATGGTTAAGGATTATTTATGCTTTTGAAGTTTTGAAAGTCAAGACGAAAGAGCTTAAGGGTTACTGTTTGTGTATTTAAACTATTTTGAATTGTACTTCTTGCCAGTGCTGTTTTTCTTAATGTTTTACCACCTTGGCCATTAGAACTGCTAAATTTATATGCTTATGTTCCAAGAGACTTTTCTGTCCCAAAGTAATGAGTAGAATACATCCTGGGGAGTTTTGTAGTTTTTTTCCCTAGTTGGCAAGCAGTATTATCAAACCTGGCTATGTAGTGGTTGCATCAAGCTGGGCAGCTACTGTTAATTTTTTTTTTTTAATTTTTTGAGAGGAAGCTCCTGGCTAAGGAAAGGGCCCTTGCCAAAGCAAGTGAAGGTTTGGCATAAATGTTCTATGAAACACAGAGCTGCTGTTTAGGTCTTTCAGCTGAGTTTAGTCTTCCCTTTCTCTCCAGGTTCTTAGTGAAACTGCTGTTTCATCCAGTAAAATGCATAGTAGAAATTACCTTACTAAACGTTGGCCTTTCCTACAAGAGTTTAGATAAAGGAAAGCAGCTATAGGGAAAGAGGCCAGTTCAGAAAAATGGTAAATTGACTAAAAGGGGGAGGCCTTGGGGCTGTCAGCATAGACGGCTCAAAGCAGCAGCTGTTAGTTCCTCCCTTCCTTTCTTTTGCACCCTCCCAGAACAGGTGTTATCTTAAGACTGTTTTTGAAAGGATAGGGGGAAGAGCTCACGCTGTCTAGTGGATCATGTCACTCATGAGATGTATTCATGAAGTAGCCACTGCTCTTAGGCATTCCTGTTGGTACTTACAGTTGAAAAGGTGTCTCACTTCGGCAAATAGTACATTGACTCATATGTCAAGGGACTGTAGAGTACCTGACTGAGATGAAGTTGCAGAGTTTTACTGTAGATTAATTTTAAAAATAAGATGGGTTGTATAGAACAAGCTTAGTAGTGCCAAGGGTTCAAAATGTTAACCTTACAGGTTCTTCTACCACTCCTGTTAACCTGGGTCTCCGCTCACTTCTGTGTACCTTTAGGTCAGTCAGGCAGTACTGGAGATTCAGGGCAGGGATACTCTATGCAAATTGATTTTCTTGACCTTTTTGTCTTCTGCACCCAGGGTGTTTAGAAAGTGTTTAGTTCCAGCAGTTGTGTATTGCAGGACCAGGGCAGTCATATTTAGTTACCATAGCCTATTGCCTCATTAAAACCTTTCCCATGAGCGATGCAGTCTGACCTGTGGGTCCTTGACCTTTCCAGCACTTTGGATTCAGTGTGCCCAAATTACAGTTAACCAGTCCAGACACCAATCAGAGGAAATCCTTCTCTTAAGAAAGGTGCTTGTTTGACCCTGTTTTCAGCTCCATTCAAAAGCAATCTGGTTGCAGCTAGGAGCACCTTAGAACTTTGTGTGACATGGCAGCCCCCTGATTGCCCCTTTGGCAAAGCTTGACTTGATAATTGCAGAGATACCGCCCACTCTGTGGAGTACAATATTTCTCTACTGTCTTTTAAACTAGAAAGCTATAATGTTTGATCCAACAGGTGAATCTCATTCAGGAATTCCTTTTTCAGATCAGGCTTAGACATTGATATAGGTTCATAGGTAGGTACTAGGCTATCTTCCCGAGGGAATTTATAAGCCTAGCCAGTGTGTCAGCTTTTGCCACCCCATCGATTAACTGATCCTCTGTCAAGCAGAGCCAATGAAGTGATCCCAGGGGTGTATTTTCTATTACCCATCCACTCGTCAAGATTTCTCTTGAGTGTTACTGAGGGGCTCTGCCTGATGTAATTTGGAATTTTGTTCCAAAGCATGGGGGGAGTCTCTGAGAGGAATCTATCCCTCCAGCATGTTCCATTTATTGTGGTGAGGTTTAGCTCACGAGAGCACATGGCTCAGTGACTTGGATTTCTTTAGGTGGAGCATGTCCATCAATTTTGAGTTGGACATAGCTTTAAGTCTGGCAGAGATAACCTCTGAGTAAGCGATATGCCACTGAGTACAGTTGACGTTTTTCAGTCAGGCTGCATAGGACATATGTTTGAGACCAATAATCCTCATGGTGAGATACTTTTTGTGGTCTTTCCAGCTGTTCGAAGTGTGTTGAGGTACATCCCAAATGGGGCATTGTACTCTGATGGGTCTAATGAGTGACTAGTAGAAGGGGCACTATAACCTCTATTTCTAGATGCAAACCCTTTAGTAATTAGTTGGACCACATAGAAGGATTTCCTAACTACTTTGGCAATATGATTGTCAAAGGAGAGGATTACTATCTACCTGGGTCCCCAGATCTCTTTTTACCTCTTCTGTATTAAGGGGGCTGCCACCTATGTGGTAATTCGTGGGTGTTTTGTTTTTCCCAAACGGGATGGCTATGTATTTTTTGGCATTTAGCTTGAGGCCATGACTTTGACATCAGGTGCCTGTCTCAGTAAGGCCCTTTTGGAGGATGTCTGTCAGCCGGAGAGTCAGTTATGGCTCCCAGTTTGCAACCATCGGCGAACTTGGTTGGCCATAGTCTTCCTGCATTTGCCTGTACGTCTGAGAAGTATGTCGAGCAGTAGGGTTCCCAGGACCGAGCCTTGTGGGACACCACTTTTGACTGGTTTAGAGTTGGAACTGGAGCCCACTATTCTTACCGTGTGAGTTCTGTCTGTAAGCCAATTGGCAACCCATGTTGTGACGTAGGGGTTTATGTTCAGGCTGCTGAGTTTTTCTGTAATACCAAAGTGGGGAATGGTGTCGAAAGCCTTTGTGAGGTCAAGGTAGGCTGTGTGAACCACCTTTCCCTAGTCTATGGTGTTGGTGACTGTCTCTAAGTCAACCAGGTTTAGTAGGCACGATCTGCCCTTAACTAAGCTGAACTGGGTCGGGTCAAGTGTTTGGCGGTTCCCAATGTCTCTGTTAATGAGTTCCATGATGCACTCCATAGCCTTGCAGACCAGGCTAGTCAGGCTTATGGGGCGATAGTTACCAGGGTCAGTTTTGGCCCCTCCTTTGTGGAGAGGAATAACATTTGCTGTGCGCCATTGTATGGGCATGTAGCCTGTGGAGAGGCTGAGGATGAACAGCATGTTTGGGGGGGGGGGGGTTAGTTCGTTCTGTAGTTCGTGCAAGACGCAGCCTGGGACACCATCTGGTCCCATTGACGTGTTTTTGGCTTTTGAAAAGGCTGTTTTCACCTGTCTGATTTTTGGGACACTACACTTTTCCGGTATTGTGGGCCCTTTTGGAGGTGAGAGGGGGGGTGAAGTTTGCACTGAATCTATCTGCGAGGATGTCGGCAGTATCAGTAGGTTCAGTATATTTTGTGCTATTTTGCACTAGTTCAGTGCATATCTGCGAGTTGCCACTTAGATTCTTAACATAGCTAAAGAAGGCTTTGTGGTCATCTTTTGAATCCTTGGCTATTTTTCTTTCGAAGTTGGCCTTGGATGACTTCATGAGGGACCTGAATTTCTTACGGATACTGATCAGGGATGTCTTTCCTTCTTGATTTGCTTTTTTTCTGAACTATTTTCCTCCTCCTATTGTATAGCCTGTTTATTGCAGGGGTCCACCAAACTGGTTTCCTTCTCTTAGAGGAGTGAGTCTTGGTTTTGCTAGGGATGGCACGATCCATGCATCCTTGTAGTTGCTCATAGAATGCATTTGTTAAGGTTTCTGTATCTTGGGCAGCATTATCCTTTAGCATGGGGGCTGTGAAACTTACCACCTCTGTCTTAAGTAAGGTGAAGTTTGCTTTAGAAAAGTTTTTTTTACTGTGGTTTCCTTAGTTGGGGTTGGGGGGTGGGGTGTGGACATCCAGAGTGATTAGTTTATGGTCTGATCTAACCAGTGACTGGTTGACCTCAGTTGTGGAACACCTGTTGCCCACGTTGGTGATGACTAGGTCCAATATGTTTTCACCTCTGGTCGGGGAGTTTACCAGCTGATCCAGGGCGTTTGAGTTGATGAATTCCAGGAAGCGCTGAGCCTGGGAATTTGTACTCTAGTAGTTTTCCCAGTGAATGTTAGGGTAATTGAAATTGCCTAATAGGGTGTTCGGTAGGGCCTTCATGTTTTCCAGTGTCTCAAGAAAGGTGGAGTGGTGGTCCTGGGTCATGGAGAGATCTGTAGCAGTCCACAATTTGCATTGCAGATGTGCCTGATGTTAGTTGCACATGGATGATCTCAGAGGTATCATGCTGCACCAATAACCTGGAGGTGTAGGTCTCCTTGATGAATATGGATAACACCCCCTCCTTTTGCGTTTTGGTCAGTGTTCTGTGGCTGAAACATGTGATAGGAGTTGTAGCCCAGTAGTGCTGGGGTGCTCTCTGGAGCCTTGAACCAGGTTTCAGTTACTGCACAGATGTCGACTGTCTTCATACTGAGGAGTGCTTCAAGAGCATGCATTTTGAGATTTAAACTCTTGGCGTTGAGTAGCATAACCCTCAGTTTTTTGTTAATTGTGCTGTTTACGGAGGTGGGTTTGACTTGAGCCTTACCTAAAAAGGCAGTATGGGGGCAGCAAGTGCCTTGGCCAGTATTCGAAAGCCTAGGGGTGACAGGTGCAAGCAGTCTCTTGTGAAGCAAGGCAG
>NC_056739.1:187826181-187923681 GCF_019279795.1 Protopterus annectens | reverse complement strand
ATCACTGGAGAAGAGGTAGAGGGGAGAATCCCAGCTGTCAGTGGTAGTTTTGAGGTTCGTTTTGCTGCTTTTAAGCTCTACTCCTTACATGCACCCATCTAAACTGTGTGTGCGAGAAATGGACCGACTGTAGAGGCCATCCCCTGATTACTGCAAGGGGCACTTCCTACAGGCAGCCCATTGCCCTTGGGGGAGAGGTCAGTTGGCTATACCCATACACTCCTTCCTGACTGGTTTCTCTAGTGCTGAAACTCCTCTTACTGGGATTGCATTCAGTGTCTTTACTCTTTGGGCCACAGAGCTGTTTTTCTTTCATATATTGTTTGAATGTGTATGGAAATTTCCAGTTCAGCTGATTTGCATAAGATGTTTATTCAGGGTGTAGGTTTTATGATTGGAATTTTCTAGATGGCCACTAGTGGTCAGTGAGTCAAGATCTATTCTAGGCAAAGAAAGTCTAGTCAGCTGTCTGCTCATTTCCTAACTTTTGCCTTCAACCACTAGTCAGCAGGATTCATGATTTTGATAAAACAAATATTCCTGGAAAAAGAATCCACCCCCCGGGGGGGGGGGGGGGGGGCTGACCAGAACAGGTGACATGCATCACTGTGGGGATCGTTGAATTTTCTAGACTGTGGTGAGGGATTAAAATGAAATATTGGTTGTTTGTAATGAAAATCGTCTCAAGACTATATTTAAGCAGTGTATGAAAACTTAGTTTAAGCCATGCAGGTGATCAAAAATAACATGGTGGAGTACTGAATTTTGTGCATCTTTAATGAATTTATACTTTCATTTTTGTCAAATGACGCTCCATTGGTAGTGTATGTCATGTGATAGAGGCAGTGTAGCTTTTGCCTTAACTTTGGAAGTTCAACCACTGAAGTGAGCCGTTGTTAGGAAAATTAAACAATCTTTTTTTTTTTGTGTGTGTAATCCCTGTTGCGTTTTGATATTTTTTCTTTAAGCAGAGCACATTTGTTTAATTATTGCACATTGCAGGTGGAAAGTTCACGAAGCTTGTATGTTGGCTCTGGGATCTGTGAAGAGCATCATTACAGACAGTGTGAAGAATGGAAGAATTCAGTTTGATATGCATGGATTTCTCAGCAATGTCGTCCTTGCAGACCTCAATCTTTCAGGTATTGGATGGAGTCCATTTTAAACGTGCTGTATTTGGTAAACTCTTCTATGAGAAATGGAGACTGAATGACAAGTAGTGGGCTTTATCAAATTTGTAAGTATCCACTTAATTAAAGCATTGTTTTCATTTGGAACAGGCTTACATGAAGGATGGCCGAGATCCAGATGTCAGGTCATCCAGTCTTGTGTTCTGTTTTTCAGAAGTTGTTTTTGACACTGAACAAACCACCTATACCTTTTTGCTGACTTTCCTCATACTGAGAGTGAGCTGCTAAGAGTGAAAGAGCAGTAGGACTACATCTTTGACTGGAACTTTCGAATTTGCCATTCAGTGTAATGTCCTCTGGAAAAGGCCACTTTTCTTAGATTTATACCATTTGTGTAAGTGTGTTAATATGATATATGTATGTGCCTTGTCATGCTCGTATTCTCAACTTTCTGGCTGGAAGTTGGTCAGTTATGTATAAATGTTGGGTTTGTAGTGCTCTCCCACACTTTCATTTTAATTGATATGTGGGATTGCAGTAGTGCGGTTGTCAAGTAATTGCTCTGGTTTCCTAAACAGTCTTCTGTGTTTATGGCAGGGTGATTTACTTATAAGTTTGAGTACTTTTTTCAGCATTCAAGCATACTTGGGTCAGACTGCTTGTACTGCCATAGGTTTAAATTTCTGAAAGAAATGAAGTTGCGACATTTATTTAAATGTAGTATTTGGAATGTATATGGTGACTTTTATTTTTCAGCGTATAACTTACTGCTTCACCACATATCCAGCATTTTCTCCTGATTGTTTAGTTAAAAATGTGAACAATTGCTTCTGTTTTGTATTGTAATGTTTTAAACAGAACCTGTTTGAAAAGCATGGATGTTGTAGGTTGTTAAATCTGGCTCCTTGTTGCAGTTCATAATTAGTTCCTTTTTAGGGCTCCTGTACTGGAAAGTTGCAAGTTTCTACATGTGTACATAATCACTGGGGACTTAAGTCCATTCTGTACTGTCAGTGAAAATAGAAATGTATGTATTGACTGATGTTTGATTACCAGGAAAGTCTGACATGGTAGAAGCCCACTTTCAGCAGACACCCAGGAAGGAAAGCTCCACATTATTACAACACATTTTAAATAATTTTACAGTCATTAAAAATAAAACAAAAACATCTGCAGTTTAAATTTTAACATATTAGACAAAACATTGGTTAAGAATCTATACAAGTTATGACAATCATTTAATATTTAGGAACGTTTTAGATTGTAGAGAAATTAAAGCAAGTTAGTCTAATACAAACAGGAATCACAATATGAAGTGTGGGGAAAAACGTACTTGTGTATTTAGAGAGTCAGGGAAGAGTTTAATAACAGTAAGGAGGTAAGTGAAGGGAGAGTAAGGAAGTATAAGGAATGAAAAGGTACTTGTTCACATTTAGGCATGACGTTTATCCTGGTTTTGAGCAAGAACAGAGACAGATTTTAGATAGGAACTCTTAGAGTAGTTTTGAAAGATGGGGAGGGAGGATATAGACCTGATGGATTCAGGTTAAGAGTTCATTCCCTAACAACCTTGTACGAATGCAGATGATGCAGAGCAGATTTGATAGGTTTATAAGAACCAGCAAAAAACAGAAGGAAATGGTGTAAAATTCACTAGTAACCACCAACCATAAACCACTGGAAAGCAAAGCCCTTGGACAAGCGGAAACACTTGAATAAACGGAAAAAAAACCCCTTCTTTAATGCACATTCAGGCACAGAAACATTTTCGTCACACTTGGACTTTTTCATATTAAAAGAACATTAACTTTGCCCTGCCTTTTATACTTCCTGTGGTTGTCACTAACCAATCAAGTAAAATACTTCATTAAACTCAGTTGACATATAAAGTTAAAAAACTTCACATAAACCATCCTGTGCAATATGCCATCTTAATTTTCAATATAATCATAAAATTTATATGCAAAATGTTAATAAAACAGTTAAAATACATTGCGAATAAAATTTTATGTAAAAAAAAAAAAGTGTGAAAACACTTTCATTCTTAAGACTTGAACTCGTGCCCCTTTAGTGGACAACCTCTGTAACGTAGTAGTAATAGTTCTTATAAGCTGGAAACTTTCAAACACCCTTACAGGTTTGCAGCTGTTAATTTTAAGACTGGGCTATATTAATGTGTCCATTAAGGCCAGAGAAGCGATCAGCTTCTAGTTTAACTTGCCAAAAAAGCTCTCTACTCCAATTTCGCTTCCTGTGCCCCACCCCTTAAATCTGTAGGGACTTTTTCCAAAACAAAAAACTTTCATTTTGCCTGAATACAGTTTTTAGTATGTTTGTATAGGGTGTTGGTTTCCTTCTTAATACTAATATACCTGTGATGCTCATAGATGCAGTTCCTTAACTTTCAGTCTTCCCAATATAGAATGCACTGCAGGAATTACATACTGAAATATATATATAACCCCTGTAGTGTTGCAATTATAAAATGAATCAACCATAATTACCATATTCCTGCTTGAAATATTAACCCTTCCCTCATTCAGCATGTTGACACATTGGGAACACGATCTGCATTTAAAGGTTCCTGTCCTAGTGGTGCTTCCCCTGTCCCCCCCCCCCCCCCCCCCCCGAGTTCCCTTTCTCCAGCAATTATTTAATATTATTCCCCTGGTATGTTATCTGGAGTTTATTGGACTTCAAGGAAGAAAGGCATATGAAATATGAAAATTTCCCCCATTCGTTAAAAATATCTCTACAAATCTTCAAATCACCATTATATTCCATAATAAAGGCTCTGTCAAACATCATCCCTGTGTCTTCTGTTGGGCGTACTCGGGTAATTGGTCCTTTGCTCAAAGGGTAAAAATGCCCTCATCGTTTAGACATGACCTTCCTGAATAGTAAATCAACTCTTCGTGATACCCCCTTTCTAAAACAAAATTTCAACAGGGTTTCACGTTCTGCCCGAAAGTCGCCTTCATTGGAGGTCAGTCTACTGGCCCTAATAAATTGTCCTGTAAGTGTTCTACTTTTTTGGGACATAGGGTGAGGACTAGAAAAGTGCAAAAAAGAATGGTTTCTTTTCTATAAACAGTTGATTTTAAGACCATACTTAACCTAGTGTATGGTGACATCTAAATAATTCATCATGTCCATTGTTACTTGCGTAAATCTAAAAAAAAAAAAAAAAAAAAAAAATAGTAGTTTCTGAAGTACTTCATAAATTCAGAAAACTTTCTCTGGGTGTCATTCTAAAAAAAACATATGTTATCCAAATATAGTTTATGCATGCTCCAAAAGGTCCTAAAGTCAGAATTCAAAATGTATTTATGTTCCCACATGGATAAAATATTTGCATATGTGGGAGCACAGCCCCCATGGCCACCCCTTAATCTTTTGGAAAAATTCCTCACCGAAGAAGATGAAGTTGTTCTTTAACACCAACTTCACCAACATCAAGCATAAACGAAAATCAGTCTGGTTTCCCTTGTTTTTTAAAACTAGTGCTTCCTCTGAACGTTCAAGCCCTACTTTATGGAGAATAACAGAGAATAAATCTTTATCAATAGTTACAAAGATTAATGTACCCGGCTCATTACATAGTGGTATATTTCTAAGGAAATCCCAGGAGTCTTTCAAAATCTTGTTTTCGGTCCCCCAGAGTTGTTATGACTTATAGTCAAGGTATTAGGCCAAGTAGGTTGTTCTGGAGCCATGTGCTGCCACTATGGGTCTAAAAGGGGGGTCTACAATGTATTATGTACCTTGGGGATGCCAGATATTGTGGGGATTCTGGGCTGTCATTCATTAAATACATTTAAGGTCTCTAGATCAATCAACCCTTCAAAGAGCAGGTCCTGAAGAATTAAATCAATTCTCCTGTAGGCAGTGTTGATCTCCTTTCTTGATACCCTCGTATAGGTGTTTGTATCCCCCAACAATTCCAGCATCTTACCTTCATACAAAAGTGTATCCATTAGAACTACCCACCCACCCTTGTCTGGCTTCATTACCCTCACTTTACTATTAATGTTCTTTCACTGTTGAAGTCATTACATTTGGGTTATCTGCTTGCAGGTAGCCCTCAGTCAGCCTGATTATCAAAGTCTTGGGTCCTTTGTCTGTTGCGATCTCATCTTCCATGACGTCAGGTAGTCAGGAGTATAAAGCATGCAGCCGATGCAATACATCAGTCTTTCTTGCGGTGCTTGAAGCAGAAGCAATTCGCAAGTGCTGGTCGGCCTACTCCTGAAATTTTTGTTTTTCGTGTTTCAGATCCGAAGTCTTAGAAAAAGCTGAGTACCCCATTGGGGAATCCTTTTTCTTGCTCTAAACCAATGTCTGTAAAAGTTAACAATTGTATTTCTTGTGGAAAGCAAATACCTCGAAGATTTTCATTCATACTGCATTCCTTGCTTAGGCCCAGACCACTATTTTCCTCGCTGTCAGTTTTGTGCCTTATTTAATCCTCTATTTGCTGTCCATTTTTGCATCTAACTATTTTGGTACTCTGTTCAATTAAACAACAAAAAGGAGGCTAGCACCGAACAAACACACACTTGTAGCAAAAACACCAGAGGAGAAAGGCAACTTGGTCCTTGCTGGAAAAATGGATTTTATTACCACAAAACGACTGGAACACAAACGTAGATCCAAAAACAGTCCCAAAGCACAAACGCTATGTCTCCACACCTGCGTTTTCGTTTACGACACTTCTTCAAATGCAATACAGTACATCCATTCTAACCTTGCTTATAAATACATTCAATTGATATAATTAACCAATTAATAAAACACACTTGTAATTCATCATCTAATTACAGCTTACTAACTCATGCTTACTAAAAACCTTTAAAAACTTTGTAAAAACTCATGAAATTGAAAACTAAACAAACACATTACTTAAACCATGATATAAGAACGTAAGACACCATTCATTTTCAAAATACATATAACAAAACAAGTCATTCATACATAACAAGATTAAATACAATAATATATAAATATCTGCCTACATCTTATCCATTTTATTACTCCACATACTCCCTCTAGTGGTAAAATAAGGATGTTACACAGAACCCAAAAATCACATTATTAAAAATTAGAGTTATAGCTTCCTATCTTATTCTATTAAAAGTAGATCTTAATTACTAAATTGATATTGCCACGCAACTATAGGGTTAAGTACCTTACATACAAAGGAGAAGAGTAAAAGAATACAAAACACTTCAAAAAACTGACCTTTTTAATTTTGAGAATAAGCATAACACTCAAAGCTTAGCTGCCCTCAATTTCAACACAGGCAATAAGGATACAATATTATTAAGGCCTGGTTTGGTATACGATTCCAACTGTAGTTGCCATAACAGTTCTTTATATTCGATCGTATCCTCCCATGGCCCCCCTCGTATGTCTTTCTTAACCACTTCCAACACAAAAAAGTGAAATTCTGCATCCAAACATTTTATTTTATGTCTGGACAAAGCATTATTGGGGCACCCGGTTTTAATATCATAATTGTGCTCATATATCCGATTTTTCAATTTACGTTCGGATTTCCCCATAAAAGCTTGGCATTTTTTACAAATGCTCAAATAAATAATTCCACTTGTGTGACAATTTGCATATTCAGTACTCCTCACCAAAATATCCCTACTCTGTATATGGACTGAATCACGGGCATATATAAACGGACATTGCGGACAACTACCGCATTTAAATGTTCCAATTCTGCCCTTCTTACTAAATTGACCCCTCCCCTTTGTTTCAAAATAATTTTTAAGGTTCTTTCCCTTCCTAAAGGTGCATTTCAACGGGTGTTCAAAAAGGCGATTCAAATCAGACAGCGCGCCAAATTTTTGCCATTCAGTCTTTATTAAGTTAAAAATAAATTTTGCTTCACCATTATAATCCAGAACAAGATTACTAGTACCCTCGAACCTATCTACCTGGCACAATGATTTCGTTGGTTCATCTATTCCTAATATTGGATGAAATTTGTTCTCTCCCAGACGCCACCTCTTTTTCTACTTCAAATACTAATACATCAGGGTATCCTCTCTCTAGGAACATTCTATGTAGCTTCTCACATTCTTCATGAAAATCTTCATTCCTAGAGCACATTCTGCTAGCCCTCATGTACTGCCCTTTAATAATTCCTTTTTTATGGTGGTGTGGGTGTGCACTAGAATAGGACAAGTATGAATTGGAATAATTATCTTTCCTATAAACCTTCGAAAAAAACCTACCTTCCTCCTTCCCTACATAAATATCTAAATATTGTAAGCAATCTTTATTCTTATTAAAGGTAAAGGTAAGGAAGCTGGCAATGCCAGATAAATAATCAAAGAAAGCAGAAAATTCGCTCAGTGCCAATCCATAACAAGCATATATCGTCCAGGTAGCGCTTATATAATTTCCAACACTTTTTAAACCTGGAATTGAGGACAAACTTCTGTTCCCATATATCCAGGATAATATTAGCATAGGTGGGTGCACAACGTGCACCCATAGCAACCCCCTGAACCTGCCTGAAATACTCACCCTCATAATGTATAAAATTATTGGCCAATACTAAATCCATAAGGGTCAGAATCAAACGAAAATCATTTTGAGAAAACTTGCCATACTCTACCAAGGCTTCTTCAAACAATTCCATACCTTCTTTGTGCGGTATGGACGAAAATAAGTCAATAATATCTAAAGTAATAAACATTAAGTTTTCATCAAACAGTTCTTCCTTCAAATTCCTTAATAGGTCCCAGGAGTCTTTAACTATCCCTGGCCCTTCCTTCAAAATTTCTTTAAGTTTAACGTCCAGCCATTTAGCAATGGGGGCTGTCACTGAACCCTCAGAAGCGACAGTTGGTCTCATAGGTGGGTTAATAATATTTTTATGGACCTTCGGCACTCCAAATATCACCGGTACTTTTGGTTTACCCACAGACAAATACCTAAAAGTATTAATATCAGTAGACCCCTCCAAGAGCAGGTCATTTAACACAACCCCCACTTTTTGGTTGCCTATATTAATCTCATTCACTGATGACCTCACATACCTATCTTCATTCTGCAGCAATTCCATCATTTTTGAATCATAAACTATCTGGTCCATCATAACAGTGCCCCCACCCTTATCCGGTTTTGAAATCCGAATATTCTTATCACCTGCTAATTGTTGCAATAACCTATTTTCTTCCATTGTAAGATTCGGAGTAACTCTTCTATTAGATAGTTCATTTCTAATTCTTTTTTCCACTAAGTTCTCAATTTTTAAGCTGTTGATTTATAGGAGGATTAAAAATACTTCTTTTCCTTAAATTATTAACACCTGTTCCTATAACATTTCCATTCTGTTTCTGGAACATAAGTTCAAAATTCTTCTTTTGAATAAACAATTTTAAATCAATAAGAACTTTGCTGACATCAGCTTTTTTATTTGGTACAAATTTTAGTCCCTTTGTGAACAATCGGAAATAAACCTCATTAACTTCCAGGGCACTATAATTATATATATTGTACCCGTTCCTTTTACAAACTATCCCTTCCTTCAACAATCCATCATTCTGGGGCACGTCATTTAACCCACCATCCAACTCAACTACCACTTCTGGTTGTTCTTGTTGTAATTCCTGTAATGGGTCCGTTGGTATAGCCCCCCTCCCCCTCCTGAAAGTTTTTTTGATAGTTCCTTTGATTGTAATTCCTTGTACGTTCAGATCTTCTCAATTCTGGGAACACCTGTTCATCACTCAAACCAATATTATCCTGTCCTTGTTCTGTCTCTTCGAAAACTAGTTCTTGATTAGACTGATAATTAAATTTTTTATTATTACTATTAGTATAAGCACCTCTTGGGTTGGGGTAATTAGTTTTTTGTTTATTCCTCCATGTCCCTCCCAAGCTTTTTACACTTTCTCTCAAAGACATTAGCTAAACTTCTCTCAATATTATTTAACATAATCTGATATTTTTCGATTTTCATCCATGGAAAACAAAAGGTCATTAACTATCACCTTATTCAATTCCTCTAATTCCAAATTCAGGCCCTCCATTTCCCTAGAATTTTCTTTCACTATAGCTTTTAAAATATCAAGGCCACAATTATTGAAAATAATCAGCAATTCCTGATGAAAATCAGACCCTACTTTCACTTTATTAGGGTACTTGCATATCCGTAACCCTTTCGGGACAATACTTAAACTTATACATTCCTTCAGATAAGCATTCTCAAGCTCTAAATTTTTAAATTTAAACATTCCGTCAAAACGATCCATGTTCTGCTTAAACGTACTATTAAACTCAACATCCTTATTACTAGGCAGATTTTTAGAATTAAAACAATATTTTACTTTTAAAACAGAATTAAAGTCCAACTGTCCATTGTAAGTGTCTTTTTGGCTGGTACCTGTCTGTTGGGAATTCGCAACAATATCGCTGAACCCTCTAGCGTTTTGGCCATACTGCTTAGGTCTCGCTCCATTCACCACTTCCATTCGCTGCTTAACCGCTGGATTCTGGTCTTCACTTTGCAAAGACCTAAAGCACGTCGGTACACCAATGTCAAATTCACTGCCATCAACTGTTCCGGACCCGAAAAGTGGTCTATCCCCAGAAATACCTTCATAGTCCGACTGACTGTTGGACCGCTGCCTGCATCGCCGCCTCTCCCTCCTTGGGAGAGCTTCCTGGTTCAGCGGAAGTGCTGAGGGTGAACTCTGCGTACCGCCACTTTCCTTGGTCATAAGCTCAAGTAATTGGGTTAGTTGCCCAGACAAAATGTCCAACTTAGCGTTAGTGTCCAACCGTAGATCACCTTCAATTGGTGCTGTAGTGGAGGGCACTATAGCACCAATTGAAGGTGATCTACGGTTGGACACTAACGCTAAGTTGGACATTTTGTCTGGGCAACTAACCCAATTACTTGAGCTTATGACCAAGGAAAGTGGCGGTACGCAGAGTTCACCCTCAGCACTTCCGCTGAACCAGGAAGCTCTCCCAAGGAGGGAGAGGCGGCGATGCAGGCAGCGGTCCAACAGTCAGTCGGACTATGAAGGTATTTCTGGGGATAGACCACTTTTCGGGTCCGGAACAGTTGATGGCAGTGAATTTGGCATTGGTGTACCGACGTGCTTTAGATCTTTGCAAAGTGAAGACCAGAATCCAGCGGTTAAGCAGCGAATGGAAGTGGTGAATGGAGCGAGACCTAAGCAGTATGGCCAAAACGCTAGAGGGTTCAGCGATATTGTTGCGAATTCCCAACAGACAGGTACCAGCCAAAAAGACACTTACAATGGACAGTTGGACTTTAATTCTGTTTTAAAAGTAAAATATTGTTTTAATTCTAAAAATCTGCCTAGTAATAAGGATGTTGAGTTTAATAGTACGTTTAAGCAGAACATGGATCGTTTTGACGGAATGTTTAAATTTAAAAATTTAGAGCTTGAGAATGCTTATCTGAAGGAATGTATAAGTTTAAGTATTGTCCCGAAAGGGTTACGGATATGCAAGTACCCTAATAAAGTGAAAGTAGGGTCTGATTTTCATCAGGAATTGCTGATTATTTTCAATAATTGTGGCCTTGATATTTTAAAAGCTATAGTGAAAGAAAATTCTAGGGAAATGGAGGGCCTGAATTTGGAATTAGAGGAATTGAATAAGGTGATAGTTAATGACCTTTTGTTTTCCATGGATGAAAATCGGAAAAAATATCAGATTATGTTAAATAATATTGAGAGAAGTTTAGCTAATGTCTTTGAGAGAAAGTGTAAAAAGCTTGGGAGGGACATGGAGGAATATAAACAAAAAACTAATTACCCCAACCCAAGAGGTGCTTATACTAATAGTAATAATAAAAAATTTAATTATCAGTCTAATCAAGAACTAGTTTTCGAAGAGACAGAACAAGGACAGGATAATATTGGTTTGAGTGATGAACAGGTGTTCCCAGAATTGAGAAGATCTGAACGTATAAGGAATTACAATCAAAGGAACTATCAAAAAAACTTTCAGGAGGGGGAGGGGGGCTATACCAACGGACCCATTACAGGAATTACAACAAGAACAACCAGAAGTGGTAGTTGAGTTGGATGGTGGGTTAAATGACGTGCCCCAGAATGATGGATTGTTGAAGGAAGGGATAGTTTGTAAAAGGAACGGGTACAATATATATAATTATAGTGCCCTGGAAGTTAATGAGGTTTATTTCCGATTGTTCACAAAGGGACTAAAATTTGTACCAAATAAAAAAGCTGATGTCAGCAAAGTTCTTATTGATTTAAAATTGTTTATTCAAAAGAAGAATTTTGAACTTATGTTCCAGAAACAGAATGGAAATGTTATAGGAACAGGTGTTAATAATTTAAGGAAAAGAAGTATTTTTAATCCTCCTATAAATCAACAGCTTAAAAATTTTGAGAACTTAGTGGAAAAAAGAATTAGAAATGAACTATCTAATAGAAGAGTTACTCCGAATCTTACAATGGAAGAAAATAGGTTATTGCAACAATTAGCAGGTGATAAGAATATTCGGATTTCAAAACCGGATAAGGGTGGGGGCACTGTTATGATGGACCAGATAGTTTGATTCAAAAATGATGGAATTGCTGCAGAATGAAGATGGGTATGTGAGGTCATCAGTGAATGAGATTAATATAGGCAACCAAAAAGTGGGGGTTGTGTTAAATGACCTGCTCTTGGAGGGGTCTACTGATATTAATACTTTTAGGTATTTGTCTGTGGGTAAACCAAAAGTACCGGTGATATTTGGAGTGCCGAAGGTCCATAAAAATATTATTAACCCACCTATGAGACCAATTGTCGCTTCTGAGGGTTCAGTGACAGCCCCCATTGCTAAATGGCTGGACGTTAAACTTAAAGAAATTTTGAAGGAAGGGCCAGGGATAGTTAAAGACTCCTGGGACCTATTAAGGAATTTGAAGGAAGAACTGTTTGATGAAAACTTAATGTTTATTACTTTAGATATTATTGACTTATTTTCGTCCATACCGCACAAAGACGGTGTGGAATTGTTTGAAGAAGCCTTGGTAGAGTATGGCAATTCTCAAAATGATTTTCATTTGATTCTGACCCTTATGGATTTAGTATTGGCCAATAATTTTATACATTATGAGGGTGAGTTCTTCAGGCAGGTTCAGGGGGTTGCTATGGGTGCACGTTGTGCACCCACCTATGCTAATATTATCCTGGATATATGGGAACAGAAGTTTGTCCTCAATTCCAGGTTTAAAAAGTGTTGGAAATTATATAAGCGCTACCTGGACGATATATGCTTGTTATGGATTGGCACTGAGCGAATTTTCTGCTTTCTTTGATTATTTATCTGGCATTACCAGCTTCCTTACCTTTACCTTTAATAAGAATAAAGATTGCTTACAATATTTAGATATTTATGTAGGGAAGGAGGAAGGTAGGTTTTTTTCGAAGGTTTATAGGAAAGATAATTATTCCAATTCATACTTGTCCTATTCTAGTGCACACCCACACCACCATAAAAAAGGAATTATTAAAGGGCAGTACGTGAGGGCTAGCAGAATGTGCTCTAGGAATGAAGATTTTCATGAAGAATGTGAGAAGCTACATAGAATGTTCCTAGAGAGAGGATACCCTGATGTATTAGTATTTGAAGTAGAAAAAGAGGTGGTGTCTGGGAGAGAACAAATTTCATCCAATATTAGGAATAGATGAACCAACGAAATCATTGTGCCAGGTAGATAGGTTCGAGGGTACTAGTAATCTTGTTCTGGATTATAATGGTGAAGCAAAATTTATTTTTAACTTAAAGACTGAATGGCAAAAATTTGGCGAGCTTGTCTGATTTGAATCGCCTTTATGAACACCTGTTGAAATGCACCTTTAGGAAGGGAAAGAACCTTAAAAATTATTTTGAAACAAAGGGGAGGGTTCAATTTAGTAAGAAGGGCAGAATTGGAACATTTAAATGCGGTAGTTGTCCGCAATGTCCGTTTATATATGCCCGTGATTCAGTCCATATACAGAGTAGGGATATTTTGGTGAGGAGTACTGAATATGCAAATAGTCACACAAGTGGAATTATTTATTTGAGCATTTGTAAAAAAATGCCAAGCTTTTTATGTGGGGAAATCCAAAAGTAAATTGAAAAATCGGATATATGAGCACAATTATTATATTAAAACCGGGTGCCCCAATAATGCTTTGTCCAGACATAAAATAAAATGTTTGGATGCAGAATTTCACTTTTTTGTGTTGGAAGTGGTTAAGAAAGACATACGAGGGGGGCCATGGGGAGGATACGATCGAATATAAAGAACTGTTATGGCAACTACAGTTGGAATCGTATACCAAACCAGGCCTTAATAATATTGTATCCTTATTGCCTGTGTTGAAATTGAGGGCAGCTAAGCTTTGAGTGTTATGCTTATTCTCAAAATTAAAAAGGTCAGTTTTTTGAAGTGTTTTGTATTCTTTTACTCTTCTCCTTTGTATGTAAGGTACTTAACCCTATAGTTGCGTGGCAATATCAATTTAGTAATTAAGATCTACTTTTAATAGAATAAGATAGGAAGCTATAACTCTAATTTTTAATAATGTGATTTTTGGGTTCTGTGTAACATCCTTATTTTACCACTAGAGGGAGTATGTGGAGTAATAAAATGGATAAGATGTAGGCAGATATTTATATATTATTGTATTTAATCTTATGTATGAATGACTTTTGTTATATGTATTTTGAAAATGAATGGTGTCTTTTACGTTCTTATATCATGGTTTAAGTAATGTGTTTAGTTTTCAATTTCATGAGTTTTTAAAAAAGTTTTTAAAGGTTTTTAGTAAGCATGAGTTAGTAAGCTGTAATTAGATGATGAATTACAAGTGTGTTTTATTAATTGGTTAATTATATCAATTGAATGTATTTATAAGCAAGGTTAGAATGGATGTACTGTATTGCATCTGAAGAAGTGTCGTAAACGAAAACGCAGGTGTGGAGACGTAGCGTTTGTGCTTTGGGACTGTTTTGGATCTACGTTTGTGTTCCAGTCGTTTTGTGGTAATAAAATCCATTTTTCCAGCAAGGACCAAGTTGCCTTTCTCCTCTGGTGCTTTTGCTACTCTGTTCAATTATCCAAAAATGGCTTTAGTAAGCCATCCGACTACCGACATTCTGAAAAAACATAAAGAAAGACAGAGACAGACTGCATAGGACCAAAGCTGCCGTCGATGCTTCCGTTAAGCTAGTCGCCAGTTCACCGGTACTCTGAGGTGCTTTCCCCAGCCCCTGATACTGGCTACTTCAGATTCGCAGGCCTCTTCTGAGACCCATTCAGAGTCTGGTATGCCACAAGATGCTGCTTCGACTCTGGAACCTGCAGATGTCTCTACCTTGGATGGGTCCGGAGCCGCTGTGCAGGAACCGGCTTCTGAGGGTGTATTCAGGCCTACTAACTTGCATATCAAACCGCCATCATCTTCAAGGCCTAAAACTCTACCCATGCCTAGAAAACCGCCCAGACCGCATGGTCAGGCCCCTATACCTAAAAGAAAAACAAATAATGTCTGAAGACCTTATTACTCTAATTAGGGGAAGCCACCCTTCTCTCCCTAAGAGCCCTAGAACTGATTATCTGAAGTCAATTTCATTTCGTCATCAACCAGTGGGTATCTGATCTGACCCGGATCCGAGCCGGCAGCTTTCCAAGCTAGAGATCAGAGCTCCAAGCTCCTCCCCCTTACCCATAATACCCTGTGACCTCCTTCCAATCCTCGGATCTTGTTTTCCGCGGCTTGGTCAAGCACGAGTTTTTGAGCTCCTAGCATTTTCAGGCGATTGAGTATTTTTGCTTAAAAATCTCTTAGTTTGTGTGTGTGGTCAGTTTAGATTAATAGTTTAAATCCCTTAGCTTTACTCCCTCGTAGTTTAACTCCTAATACACCCCTCTTTTCCCTTGGGTGTTTGTGAAGGGCATGTGTGTGTCTTTTATCTAGAAATCATTGCCGAGGCCCCAAAGGCCATCTTTTCTAAGTACACTGAGTGTGGCCATAAGCTATCCCCAGCAGATGGCCACACTCGGTGCGTCCTCTGCCTGGGGGTACCTCATCTGACCTCAGGCTGCCAGATTTGCGCAACCTTTAACCCCCAGGCCCTGAGGGATAGGAGGAATAAGCTGAATCTGGTGGGTCTCCTACCCGCGGAGTCGTCTACTTCTGCCTCTCCCTCTGGCTACAGTCGTGGCTGCTCAGCCTGCTGTCCCCCTCCCTTGGCTGGGACTCGACCTCCCACCTCTTCCCAAGGAGAGAGGGAATCTAAAAAAGATGGGAGAGAGAGGAAAGAGGGAGGGAGAAAGGCACCGAAGCCACAAGCGGCGGGCCGACTCAGACCTCTCGGCCCTACCTGCCAAAGTGCTCTCGTCGCCCCAGAAGGTCTCCGGGCCTTCCTCCCCTCGGCTCCGTTCTCCACCTGGTTTTTTGATTACCCGAACCCTAGGGTGGTTTATCAAGTCTCTTGTTAATCCTTAGGTTAAGGTTTTTCAGGCTGTTTTGTGGTTGTGAGGTTATATAGATGGGCAAACGCGATCAGAGGATTGGAAGGAGGTCACAGGGTATTATGGGTAAGGGGGAGGAGCTCGGATCTCTAGCTTGGGAAGCTGCTGGCTCAGATCCGATACCCACAGGTTGCTGACAGATGAAGTTACCTACTCAGATGCAACGTTATGGTGAGTACATAACTTCTTTTTCCTTCTAATTCTTCGGATCAGGATTCTGAAATTTCTGTTTCTTCTGATGACCAGGATTTGCCCTTAACTACCTATGAGGATTCTAATGCAGAGGACTCCATTCCGTCTGTCTCCCCTCCAGAAGATTTCTCTTTTGGTGAAACTTTGCTTACTCCTTAGGGAGCATTTCCACTGGGAAAACCAGGATTACTCTGACTCTAAAAAGAGGCTTAGGGAATTCTTACTCCTACCTCAACACAGGCCTTTAGCTATCCCTGTTGTACTGGACATTGTAGATGATGCCTTCATGGAATCTAGCCTGGCCCCAGACACTTTACCTGTGGCTCCCAGGAAACCTGACAGGTATTAGAGTACCTGACTCTCACAAGTTCCTCTTTAAGAATCCTACTGCGGATCCAGAGCCTATTTCACAGGGACCCAAAGGCATTAAAGCTACTACTGCCAAAAACCCTACCCCCTTTGATAGAGATCCAGGGCCCTGGATAGATGGGGTAAGAAGGTATACACCTCTGCTACTTTGGCCATCAGGGTCTTAAACTTCCAGTTTCATATGTTAGAGTATCAGCAGCATATTATTGGATTACTTAAACAGAAAATTATGTTGATTCCCGATTGTGCTGAAAATAGATTTACAGGATTTAATGCATTCTGCTGAACAAGTTGGTAAACATGCTTTGCAGTGTGGTTTTGATTCCTTAGGGGCATCTTGCAGGGCTGCAGTCACTGCTTCTGTACTTAGAAGGCATGCTTGGCTTAAGGAACAAAACTTGCCAGATCATGTTAAAGCTAAATTACTGGATGCTCCCTTAAGCCAAGACCGCCTGTTTGATAACAAAGCAGAAGTAGTACTTAAAAAGATGGAGGAAAAAGCTAAATCTATGCAAACTATTAGTTCCTGCAAGTGCAGCCTCCCATATTTAGTAGGCACTGACCTAAGAATTGGTCCTTTCCTGTCTCTTCCAGGCCTTCTCGGTCCAAAACCAGGACCAGCAGACCACCCAGGCTTCAGTCTCAAGATACTCACAGGCCTAAGCATTGGGGGGATTCCTCTTCCAAAGCTGGAAGTGTAAGGCACCTCCCTATACTAAACTGTCACAATGACTTAACCTTAAACCTTCCAAGCCCTGCTCAACTGACTGTTCTTTAGGGGGAAAGATCGCCCTGCATGCAAAAAACTTGGGAGCTTATTACCCAAGACAAATGGGTTCTAAATATACTTTCCCAATGATACAGATTCCACTTCCACTCCTTACCAACCCCAAATGGTTGGCCAGACCTACTCCCAAATCAGTGGCAGAGGCTCAACAGCAGGTTCTCAATCTTCTAAGTATCAGGGCTGTTCAACCTGTCCCAGAAGAGTAATGTGGACAAGGGTTTTATTCAAGACTTTTCCTGGTACCCAGAAAAGACGATACCTGGCATCCTGTTCTGGGCTTGTCTATCCTAAACACCTTTTTGGTAATCCCAAAATTCAAAATGCTAACTCTTCTTCAACTGCTTCCCATGCTAGGCAAAAATGCCTGGTTGGCAACATTGGATTTAAAGGAAGCTTACCTGTACATCCCAATAAAGGGAATCTTACAAAATATATACCTATTCTTCAGAGTAGGCTACATGCACTGTCAGTTCTCTGCACTGCCCTTTGGCTTATCGACTGTGCCCAGGGTATTCACAGTGCCTAGCTCCAGTCATTGCATTCTGCAGGAAAAGAAATGTTCAGATATACCCATACCTGGACGATTGTTTAATTCAGGCAGAAAGCCAGGGCATACTATTAAATTATCTGGCATTTGTAAAGAAACTGCTAACCTCACTGGGGTACACCATAAAGGAAAAGAAATCTCACCTAGTACCCTGCCAACAAATTGTATTCATAGGAGCAAGCTTGAATACAACTTCCCAGATGGCCTACCTCACGCCAGAGAAACAAGTTTGACAACCTGTTTCAAACTACTGGCCACAAAGACCCAGCTTTCTGCAAGGAAAATACTGCAAACCCTGGGGTTCATGGCCTCTTGCATTCTACTAATTCCATATGCAAGACTGCATATGAGGAAACTGCAATGGTATCTAAAATGCCTCTGGTGTCAACTTTCTCAGCACCTGGAATCAATGATTCCCATCATTCCTTGTATAAAGACAGTTCCTTTGGTGGGTAGAGGCCTGCCACCACAACAAGGGGCTGCTATTCAGTTTATCTCCTGCCGCCCAAACCCCTAACAGATGCATCAAACTATGCATGGAGGGGGGCTCACTTGGCTGGGCAGTGCATTCAGGGCAAATGGAACCAGAGTCAAATGCACCTGTATATCAATCAAAAAGTAATGTTAGCTGTACAGAATTTTCTTACAACCTTCAGGGATCACATTCTTCCAGGACCATTATTGGTAAAGAACACCACCACTGTTATGTGGTGCATAAACAAGCAGGGGGGAAGTCACTCATACCCCCTCTGCAGACTAGCCATGGTTCTGTGGAACACAGCATTGGGTTACCAAGTGCAACTACAAGCTTAATTCCTGCCAGGCAAGCTAAATACACTGGCAAATGAACTAAGCAGAAATCTCATGGACCCACACGAGTGGAAACTGGAGCCAAAGATATTCAACATTCTGAGAAACAAGTGGGGGAGCCCAGAGATTGACCTGTTTGCCTCCCCTCAGAACTACCAGTTGGACAAGTTCTGCACAAGGACTCCCCGCAGACAAACTTGGAAAGTGGATGCCCTATCCTTTACATGGGAAAGCCTCTCAGTTTATGCCTTCCCCCACTGCCTCTCCTTTTGAAAGTTTTACTAAAGATCAAAAATGACAAACCAAGGACAATACTCATTGCACCATACTGACCACGCCAGCACTGGCACCCCTCTTGCACAGTATGTCACTACTGGAGCCATGGCACCTGCTTCAGACTCCTTCCCTACTGTCCCAGCAGGAGGGCCAGATTCTGCACCCCCAGCTTCAAACCCTGAACCTGGCAGCCTGGCCAATTACCGGAGTTCTCCTCTACCACCCCTCAGCAAACAAGTGCTGGATGTCATCCTGGAGGCAAGGAGGCCTAGTACTAGAAAATTCTGTGCTGAAAAGTGGAAAAGATTCTGTTCCTGAGCTAGACCTCCTATTCTTCAATACTTAACAGAGATGCTTCACAAGAGCCTTTCCTTCTCTTCCACTAAAATTCATGCCTCAGCTATTTCAGCACATTACAATACTGACCCTACCACTCTTCTCTCACCCCTACTGAAACAATTTCTCAGAGGGGCCAAAAATTTAAGACCACCCAGGAGAGCTCCTACTCCTGCCTGGGACCTTATCTGGGACCTTATCTTTGTACTGGAAAGCTCACTCTAGCTCCTTTTGAGCCAGCTGCAACTGCGGAGTTGAAATTTCTTTCTTGGAAAACAGCCTTCCTTCCAGTCATCACTTCAGCAAGAAGGGTGTCTGAATTACAGGCCCTCATGGCAGTGGAGCCTTTCATCATCTTTCATGCGGACTGGGTGTCTCTCGGGACCAATTCTTCCTTTATGCCCAAGGTGGTATCCAGTGTGGCACTTAATCAGTCCATTCATTTGCCAACCTTTTCTAATCCATAGAACAAAGGGGAATGAATACTGCACTCCATGGACTTGCACAGACAACTTCGATTTTACTTGGACAGGACCAAGCCTCTCAGGAAATCTGAACAGCTGCTAGTTGCCTTTGCTGCAGGTGCAGAGGGGAAGGACATTTCAAAGCAAACCATTTCTAAGTGGATAGGCCATTGCATTCTTTTCTGCTACAAGCACCATGGAAAACCTACCCCACAAGGGGATAAGACCCCATTCCACCAGGGCTGCATCTACTTCTACAGCCTTTCTCAGAGGCGTTCCTACCAGGGACATCCTAGAAACTGCCACCTGGAGTTCTGTACATACCAAGCATTACCACTTGCCAATTTTCTCTAAATCCAGAGCTGGTTTTGCCACTGCAGTCTTGAAGGGCCTAATAGCTACTTCTAATGCTCAGTAACTGCCTCCTCCCTTCCTTAGCTTTGGGAATCTACCCAAATGTAATGACTGCAACAGTGAAACACCCAAATGTAATGACTGCAACAGTGAAACACTAAGAACATAGTACGGTTGTGTACACTTACCATAAATGTAGATGTTTGAGTGTATTCACTGTTGCAGTCCTCGTTACCCTCCCTCCAGCCCCCTAACTTCTGTTGGCTATTCCTCTCTTCTTGTTTACTATACCTAAGCTTTCTGGTGTATTTGCTTTTTGTTGGCGGTGTAACCTTATATTTAATTACTTCCCATTATGGGGGCACCTGACATCTGGGGCAAGAAAAACTGATGTAATGGCGTTGGCTGCATGCTTTATACCCCTGACTACCATGGAAGATAGACAGCAACCGGCGCAGGACCCAAGACTTTAATAATCAGGCCGACTGAGGGCTACCTGCAAGCAGATAACCCAAATGTAATGACTGCAACAATGAATGCACTCTAACATCTACATTTATGGTAAGTGTACACAACTGTAATTTTTTAAGACTATCTAAGGTCTCTTTCATTCCTAGTGAGGTTGTGTCCAACTCTGTCTTTTGGACTGGCCTCCCTAAAATGTTTCAACCACCTTTTCAAAATTCGCAAGTTGCAGGTGGATTAAAGATACTTTTCCTTCTTGGTGTTTCCTTATTCACCATACCATTCTTTCCTTCAAAGAAAACTTCTACATTTAATTTTCTAGTGAACGGTTTTAAATCTAAAATTAAGTTTGTAATGTTACATTTTTTTCTTAGGAATAAACTTAAAACCTTCAGCAAACAGTGCAAAATGCTCTGGTTACATCTATCTTACTGTAATTAAAAATGTGGAAATTGTCGCATGTATAAACATTCTGGTTAACCTGGATATGTACACTGGGTGTGTTTAGTCTCCCCCTCCCCCACCCTCCCTTTCTGACCTGAAAATCCTGCAGTTGTTGAACCCCTTTAGTCATAATCCTTTCTGACCTACAAAGTACTGGAAATTCCTCAGGGTTTTTTAGTTCAATATGTTCATGTTCATTTTGCCTAATGGACAAATTTTGTTCCTGTCCATTATTGTTGTGCCTCCCATTCCCCCATATTCTGGAAAAACAATAGTAAAGTGAGGGTAATGAGGCCAGAGAAGGGTGGGGTGGGGTTGGGGGTAGTTCTAATGGATAAAATTTTGTATGAAGGTAAGGTGCTGGAATTGTTGGGGGATGCAAACACCTATACGAGGGTATAAAGAAATTAGATCAACATTGCCTACAGGAGAATTGATTTAATTCTACAGGACCTGCTCTTTGAAGGGTCAGTTGATCTAGAGACCTTTAAATTATTTAAGGAATGACAGACCCAGAATCCCCACAATATTTGGCATCCCCAAGGTGCATAAGAACATTGTAGCCCCCTTTTTAGACTCAGTGGCAGCCCACTGCTCCAAAATGACCCCCTTAGCCAAATTCCTTGATCATAAGTTAAAACAACTCTGGGGGACCGAAAGAGATTTTGAAAGACTCCTGAGATTTCCTAAAAATAAATCGCTATATGATGAGCTGGGTGCATTAATTGTAACTATTGATATCAAAGCTTTATTCTGTTATTTCCCGTAACTAAGGGCTTGAACTCTTTGAGGAAGCAATGGTTTTAAAAAAACAAGGGAAACCAGAATGATTTTTGTTTGCTTGGTGTTGATGAAGTTGGTGTTGAACAACTTCATCTTCGGTGAGGAATTTTTCCAACAAATTAAGGGAGTGCACATGGGGGATAACTGTGCTCTCACATATGCAGATATTATTTTATCCATGTGGGAGCATAAATACATTTTGAATTCTGACTTTAGGTCCTGTTGGAGCATGTATAAATGATTTTTGGATGACATGTATTTTTTGGAATGACACCCAGAGTAAGTTTTCCTGAATTTTTGGAGTACTTGGAAACTACTACTAGTTTTTGTAAAGATTAACGCATCAAGTAACAATGGACAGGATGAATTATTTAGATGTCACCGTACATAAGGTTAAGGATGGTCTTAAATCAACTCTTTATAGAAAAGAAACTTGCTCTAATCTTTTTTTCACTTTTCTAGTGCACACCCTAGGTCCTAAAGTATACTTAAGGGACAGTTTATTAGGTCCAGTAGACTGACCTCCAATGAAGGCGACTTTCGGATAGAATGTGAAACGCTGTTGAAATTCTTTTTAGAAAGTGGGTACCTGGAAGAGTTGATTCTTACTATTCAGGAAGAGGTTATGTCTAAATGAGGAGGGCATTTTTACCCTTTGAGTAAAGGACCAATTACCAGAGTACCCCCAACAGCAGACACTGGGACGAGGTTTGATGGAGCCTTTATTATGGAATATAATGGTGATTCGAAGATTTGTAGAGATTATTTTTAATGAATGGGGGAAATTTTTAGATTTCCCAGACCTTTCTTCCTTGAAGTCCATCAAACTCTAGATAACATACAAGAAGAGGAACAATATTAAAGAATTGCTGGAGAAAGGGAACTCTGGGGGGGGGGGGGGCAAGGAAAGGAACCACTAGGACAGGAACCTTTAAATGTGGATCGTGTTCCCAATGTGTCCAAATTCTGAGTGAGGGGTGGGTTAATATTCCAAGCAGGAATATGGTGATTATGGTTGATTCCTTTCATAATTGGAACACTACAGGGGTTATATGTATTTCAGTATGTAATTCCTGCTGTGCATTCTATATCGGGAAGACTAAAAAGATTAAGGAACCGTATCTATGAGCATCATAGGGATATTAGTATTAAGAAGGAAACCAGCTTTCTAAACAAACATACTAAAAGCTGTATTCAGGCAAAAGCTAAGTTTTTTGTTTTCGAAAAAGTCCCTATAGATTTATGGGGTGGGGCATGGGAAGCGAAACTGGAGTATAGAGCTTTTTTGGCAAGTTAAACTAGAAGCCAATCGCTTCCCTAACCTTAATGGACACATGAATAATAACCTCGCTCTTAAAATTAAGAGCTGCAAAACTGTAAGGATGTTTGAAAGTTCCCAGCTTATAAGTAGTAACTTATTACTACGTTAGAGGTTGTCCACTAGAGGAGCACGAGTTCAAGTCTTCAGACTGAAAGTGTTTTCACACATTGTTTTTTACGTAGTTTTTTTATTTGTATTGTAATGTATTTTAACTGTGTTAACATTTTGTATGTGAATTTTATTATTATATTGAAAATTAAGTTCATATATTGCACAGGGTTGTTTATGAAAATTTTTTTAACTTTGTATGTCAACTGAGTTTAATGAAGTATTTTACTTTATTGGTTAGTGACAAACCACAGGAAGCATAAAAGGCAGGGGGGAACTTAATATTCTTTTAATCCGATGAAGTCTAAGTGTGATGAAAATGTTTGTGCTTGACTGTGCGTTTAAAGAAGTTTTTTGTCCATTTATTCATGTTTCCATTTGTCCAAGGGCTCTGCTTTCCAGTGGTGTATCTTTGGAGGTTTATAAGACAGGAGGTTTTGGTCACTGGATCGCAGTGACCGACTGGGAGCATAGTTGTGTAGAATTTGTATTTTGGTGCTGGACAGGCAGATAGATGCCAGATAATTTTTATAAGTGGTAAGAAGCTGTGTATATGTTACTTGATGACTGTTCTAACAAATTAGGTTTTTTAGTTGATATACAGAGTTGGGTCCTGAAAAAGGTATTTGCTGCAAATGTAGCAACTTTTTGTTATAGCACTGTTTTTAATTTTTGTGAAGCCTGGAGGTTAGTGGGCTGGGGAGTACCATAAAGACGTGTAGGGAGGAGATCCGTATTGGCAAGTGTAGTTTTGTGTTGGTGAGAGTTCTTGGCTCTGTAAAGCATCCCTAGTTTTTTTTTTATGCTGCCATATGTCTATGGAACAGAAAAAATGGAGCACGGACAGCAGTCCCAGTGACCTGAGTTATGTCATCAGGCTGATGTGCTGGATTAGCCTAGCTTTGGAGGCATAAGCATTAAGGGTTTAAAGCTCTTCCTCCGTGCCAGAATGATAGCTGTGACTAGCTCCCAGTGCACTAGTGCTTCCTATTTGCTGAAGAAGTAAACACAGCTGGAAAGTGGATTGCAGAATTGTACTTTTGCAGTTTATCCAGGTTAGTTGTTTCAGTTTGCTCCTTTATCCTGTTAGTGAAGGCCTTGCTTCTGCAGAGTCCTATCTATGGGAATGGGGACAGAGTGGGGGGGAAAGAGCCCATCTTGCTGTGAATAACTGCCAGTCTGCTCCCAGATTTGTCCTCCTTTGCTGGCTAGCAGGTTTCACTCTAAATCTGATCTTACTAGAAGGACCCGTCTATCTAGCTGGCAGTGTGTGCTAATAATTTTCAAGCATGATGGAAATGAAAGGTCCTTGGTAGGCACAAATGATTAGATCTACAGAGAACAGGAAGTTGATTTACTGACCTTTTGTGATGAAGGCTTTAGATTTTAATGAAAGGGTGGGAACATTTTTAAGGTATGCAGATTTTGCATCTTTTGCTGGAGTCTGTGTAGCTTTGTTCCAAATCTGCTGTGTTGACTTCTTGACAGATATCGGCCTTTATAACAAGTCTCATGAAAAGGGACTCCAGAGTAAGAGCTCAGAACTCTTAAAGCTGTTTGACTGAAGTTGGTGCAGAAACTAAATTCTGCTTTGTAGTAAGCTGCATAGTTGTGGTTTGGAGAAAGAGCTGTTCCAAATTTTATCAATGTTGAATCCTGTTGTAGTCATTAAATGGGTCTTTATCAACTATGACCAAGAAAGTCTGGAGAATGCCTACACAACAGAGTGGGTATGAGAGCAGAACAAAAACATTAAGCATGAAGATGAGTTTCAAGTATTGTAAAGAACTGAGCTACAACATTTCTTTAACTTGGAGTTTAAGGAGCATTAACAGGCTTCTGCCCATATCCTAACTTTTGATCTGTATACCTTGTATTAGTCTAAGTCATCAAGTGTTAATTCTAGTAGAACAGATGTGCAGCAGTAAATGGAATTGACAGTTTTGCCTCCTTGTCTTTTTATAGATGTGTATGTATTTGTGTGTGTCCGTAGGTGTGAATGTTTATGCAAAGTGTAATAATGCTTCTGCATGTGACATGTAATGTTGGCAGCCCATTCTAGTCAGTAATAGTCCCGAGGTCCATTAAAAACTGTTAAAAAAAAAATCCGTTTTTGCAAGGGGCAAGCCACCTTTATACTCATGTGACACTTCATCTCTAAATGTATTAAGTATGAGATGCCGCTTGTGTAGATCAGTGTTGTATTCCTAGTCTGACATCTGGCTCAACTTTCAGAGCTGAGCACCCTTCCTTCTCAGCCTGGCTTATGCTACCTTAGCCTTGGACATATTTTCATACATGTTGTATAGATGGTGTCTGCCTGCACTATATTTGATTTACATTGGTGAAGGCTTCAAGAAGGTGTCAAGTCTTTTGTTCCAGCCTTGTGATTTAAAGAATAAGTAGGTAAGATACTGTTGGGGGGAACCTTCCTTGCGTCCTCATTACTAATTCATATGGTGATTTGCTGGATATTTTGGTGGTAGTTGACTGGCGATGTCCTTCAAGAATGCAACTGCAGTCATAACATATGGGTTGTCCTGCCTCAGGCAGCCCTCGGTCGGCCGGATTCCAAAGTCTGGGTCCGACATCGGCTGATGTCTCATTTCTCTCCGATGTCAGAGCGGCTGGAGTACATAAGCATCAGCCGACGCCATCTTCTTCAGTCTTTCTTGCCGCGCGGTGCCCGAAGCAGAAGCAGTTCGCAAGTGCCGGTCGGTCAGCTCCTGTATTCTTCGAAACCGAAGTCATCAAAAAAGCTAAGTACCCCGTTGGGGACCTTTTCTTGCCTCAGCCGATGTCAGAAATTACTGAAAAGTAAATAATTGTTTGTCTTGTGGTAAACAAATACCTCATAAGGATTTCCACTCTTACTGCCTCCCTTGCCTTGGCCCAGACCACAACGTCTCGGCCTGTGCTTGCTTCAATAAGCACACTCAGGCGCCGGGCGGAGTTCGCTGAAGACTTTTTCGGCGATAAATTTGACTATACAATGCCGTCGGAACATCCGACAACACAGACTCCTAAGAAACGAAAAGACCGGGACCGACATCCTCGGCCCGCGTCTTCCACAGACACCACGCCAAAACTAACCGCGAGTGCTCTCGTTCCCTCTGAGGCAGTTATTCCACCGCTCCGAACTGAAGACACCGCATTACCGATACCTCCGATACCAGAGGCCACTCCGCCAGTTATTGACTTTCCTCCAGATACTGAAACCGAGGAAATGCCCGAGACCATTGCTGTTGATAAGGTCACTCCTGCACGTGGAGCGGCTAGGCCTCCCATGTCCATGTCTATCAAGGCCTACACACGTGCCAAGGCAGCCAGCAAGTCCAAGCATCTTTCTGCTAAAACCTTACCTCAGCCTACTCCTGAAACTCAAATCATGGCTATGGCCGCAGATTTAATATCCCTGATCAGAGGTTCCCAGGCCCATCCTGAGAGAGGATCCCAGCCTCCTCCTGATGAGGCCCAGGGTTGAACCCTCTGACCCTCTTCCTACAGATGAAGATTCTGAGGACTCTGTTCACTCCGAAAGCCAGGAAGAGCCCTTCCAGACCTATGAGGATTCAGATGCAGAGGACTCCATCCCCTCTGCTTCTCCTCCCGAGGATATTTCTTTTGGGGAAGTTCTGCATTCCATGAGGGAGCATTTTAAGTGGCAAGGCCAGGAATATTCAGATTCCAGAAAGCGCCTTCGAACCTTCCTTAAAAAGCCCCAACACAGACCCTTAGCTATCCCTCCTGTGCTTGATGTTTTGGATGATTTATACTCTGACTCCAGTGTTACCCCTGATACTCTTCCTCCTGCTCCTGTCAAGCCTGACAGATACTATAGGGTCCCAGAAACCCATTCTCATTTCTTTAGGGCCCATGCTGTTGATTTAGAAACAATTTCCCAGGGGCCTAAAGGGGTTTCAGCTACCACCTCCAAAAACCCTTTGCCTTCCGACAGGGAAGCAAGGTCCTTAAAGAGATGGGGGAAAAAGGTCTACACCTCCACTACTTTATCTATGAGAGCTCTCAATTGTCTCTCACATGTTTCAATATCAGGATTTCCTGTTAGATGATTTACAGAAAAGATTGGCCTCCCCTGAACCTTTAGATAGGAAGTTTTTGCAGCAGGCTGTACACAATTCTCAGCAAGTTAGCAATCATTTTCTACAGTGTGGATATAATGCATTGGAAGCTTCATGTAGGGCAGCTATGACAGGGGCGGTCATTCGTAGACATGCATGGTTAAAAGATCAACCTTTACCAGATCATGTTAAGGCAAAACTTCTTGATGCACCCTTGGAAAAGAACAAGCTTTTTGGTGCTAATGCTAAAGATGTGTTAAAGTCCATTGAGGAAAAAGCCAAGTCAGTTCAGACAGTCAAAGATTTCCTCCAGGTTCAGCCACCCAGATTCAGCAGGAACTGGCCTTCTAAAAACTGGTCCTTTCCTAATCCTGAAAGATTTCAAAGGGGCAAAAACAGGCGTGCCCGAGGAAGAGGCCAATACAGAGGATCCTACAGGGGACGACAGTGGCAACCAGCAAACCAAAGAAGTGACACAGGGGTTTCTCCCGCCCCACAGGGACAATCTCAATGACTTTCCTCTAGTTCCGCTGACCAAGGAGCAAGCAGAAGCTCCTTTGGGTGGAAAATTATCTCTGTTTACAAAAAATTGGCACAAACTGACAAAGGACAAATGGATTTTGGACATTACAGGTTCCATTTTCATACCTTGCCAAGAAAACTGGGCATGCCAAACCTTCCACAAAATCAGAGGGCAGAGGCTATCAAGCAAATTTCTCTGCTTGCTCAGATCAAAGCAATAGAAAAAGTTCCACAACAAGAACAAGGTCAGGGGTTTTACTCAAGACTGTTCCTTGTTCCAAGAAAAGAAACTCAATGGAGACCAATACTGGACTTGTCCGCTTTAAACACTTTTCTCATAGTACCAAAGTTCAAAATGCTGACTCTACAGCAACTCCTTCCCATGCTGGGCAAGGGGTCTTGGCTGATTACTGTGGACCTCAAGGAGGCATACCTGCATGTCCCTATCAGACACAGCTGCAGAAGATACCTCAGATTTCTTGCAGGGCCAGAGCATTATCAATTCTCAGCATTGCCATTTGGCTTATCTACTGCCCAGAGTATTCACGAAATGCCTGGCTTCAGTAATTGCTCATTGCAGGCTCCAGGGGATTCAAATCTACCCGTACCTGGACGATTGCCTCATACAAGCGGACTACAAACTAACTTTGACAAAAAACTTGAATTATGTCATACATTTGCTACAGGCTCTGGGATACACAGTCAACTTTCAAAAGTCAAGACTTCAGCCATCCCAGCAAATTACCTTCTTAGGAGCCAAACTAGACACAGCCTCTCAAATGGCTTACCTGACGGAAGACAAGCAAAAGAAGTTAACTCATTACTTCAAAAGTTTAGCAAAGCTCACCCAGATGACTGCAAGGAGATTCCTACAGGCCCTGGGTTACATGGCATCCTCTATTCTCCTGGTTCCACTAGCAAAGACTACACATGAGAAAGCTTCATTGGTACCTAAAAAGCTTATGGTCTCAACACAGCAACAATCTAGAAGCAACCATACTGCTTATTCCATGTCTTCAAAAGGAATTTCTATGGTGGGCCTCAGTAAGCCAGTCAAACACAGGTATGTCATTCAAAAAACCTCAGATAACACAGACCATGACCACAGACGCCTCAGACCTTGGATGGGGGGGCGCACATGGAGGGCAGATGTATTCAAGGACAGTGGTCTCCAAAGGAAACACATCTGCATATCAACCAAAAAGAAATGCTGGCAGTAATGCATGCCATCGAGGCCTTCGGACAACAACTACAACCAGGCCACCTACTAATACGGACAGACAACACCACTGTGATGTGGTACATAAACAAGCAGGGGGGCACCCATTCTTACCCCCTTTGCAGACTAACAATGAATCTTTGGGAAAAATCACTGAGCCTAAACATACAGTTGCAATCCCAGTTTGTTCCAGGCAAAGACAATGTTCTGGCGGACAGTCTAAGGAATTTCCTAGACCCCCACGAATGGAGGTTACATCTAGAAATCTTTATACAACTCACTTTGACATGGGACAGGCCGGACGTAGACCTATTTGCCTCCCACCTCAATCATCACTTACAAAAGTTCTGTTCAAGGACATATCATCCACAAGCATGGAAAATAGATGCGCTCTCATTCAACTGGAGCTCCCTAAAAATCTATGCATTTCCACCTCTGCCACTGATGACCACAGTGTTACTAAAGATCAAAGCAGAGCAGCCCAAGGGGATCCTAATAGCTCCAGACTGGCCAAGACAACACTGGTACCCACTACTACGGAGCATATGTCACAACAAAACGTGGGCCCTCCCCCAATGGCCCCAACTTTTGACAACACAACTTCAGGACAGTTCATCCCAACATCCAGACACTACAGCTAACAGCTTGGGAGATCCCATGAATAACCTCAACCTACCTCTTTCCAAGGAAGTTCAGCGGATACTGACAGAAGCCCGCAGACCATCCACCAGAAAGGTTTACTCAGCCAAATGGAAGAGATTCTGCATTTGGAATACCACCAAGGGCCATGATGCATCGCTTTTGAGCATCCCACTCATCCTGGAATATTTGGCAGATATGCTACATAATGGGCTCTCATACTCCTCTATAAAAATACATGCTTCAGCTATCTCAGCTAGATACAACACTGATCCACCTGTGTTTTCGCATCCTTTAAGGCAATTTCTTAGAGGAATCAAGAATATAAAGCCCCCAAGAAAGGCACCAGTGCCAGCTTGGGACCTCAACTTTGTCCTAGAAAAATTGACTCTACCTCCCTTTGAGCCAGCAGCTTCTGTGGATTTGCAATTTCTTTCCTGGAAGACAGCTTTCCTGTTGGCCATTACCTCAGCAAGAAGGGTTTCGGAATTACAGGCCCTAATGGCTATACCACAGTTCATAACTTTTCAGAGACAGGGTCTCCTTACGAACCAACCCTACCTTTCTCCCAAAAGTGGTATCTAGGGTCTCTTTTTAAATCAAGCAATTCACCTGCCTACTTTCTTTCCCAATCCTGAGAACAAAGGGGAAAGACTGTTGCATACCTTGGACATTCACAGACAACTTCGCTACTACCTGGACAGAACCAAGACCAGTAGGAAGTCTGATCAGCTTTTTGTAGCTTACGCCCCTGGAGTACAAGGAAAAGCAATTTCCAAACAGACCATTTCAAAATGGATTGGACATTGCATCAGATTCTGTTATTCCTTCCATGGAAAGAGTGTGCCAGCCAATGTCAGACCACACTCCACAAGAGCTACAGCCACCTCTACAGCATTCTTAAGAGGGGTGCCTACAAAAGACATTCTAGAAGCTGCTACATGGAGCTCCATGCATACATTTTCCAAACACTACAACCTTCCTCTATATTCCAGATCCAGAGCAGGCTTTGCTTCGGCAGTCCTGCAGGGATTGATAGCTACACCATCCTTTTCTTAGAGCATTCCACCTCCCCCAGCTAAGCTATGGTATTCAACCCATATGTTATGACTGCAGTTGCATTCTTGAAGGACATAGTACAGTTTTGTACCTACCATAAATGTAGATGTCCGATAGATATGCAACTGCAGTCGGGTTTTCCCTCCCTCCTTCCCCTCTATGCCTTGGGTCCACTCCTATCCCTGTTATCCTTAGCTGGGGATATCTGTTATGGTGTATCTGTTTATTGCTTATTTATTTGTCTGGAAACCTGTTTTATCTTCCAATTTGATTACAGCCTTCCTTGGAGGGCACCTGGCATCTGGGGCAAGAAACACTGAAGAAGATGGCGTCGGCTGATGCTTATGTACTCCAGCCGCTCTGATGGAGAGAAATGCGACATCAGCCGACGTCGGACCCAGACTTTGGAATCCGGCCGACCAAGGGCTGCCTGAGGCAGGACAACCCATATGTTATGACTGCAGTTGCATATCTGTCGGACATCTACATTTATGGTAGGTACAAAACTGTACTTTCCCTCTCTCTAATTAACCTTACATGTAGTTTTATGGCTTGGCTATCCCAGGGAAATAGGAACAGGTGTGCTCATCGATGTCATGTCCCTATAAGGTGTTCTTTACTGCCTAGGTCTAAAGCATGGCATTAAGCATGAGATTTGCCAGGGTTTCTGCTCTAATACTGTTGTAAGACAGGAGACTGTACAGGCATCCCTGATCAAATCAAAGAGAAGTTTGCAGCCTTGTTCAGTACATACTGTAAGACTTACAGCACTTGATACATCCCGTTCAAAAAAAAGCCCCAAAGCAGAAGTTTAGAGAGATCTTTGTACTGAAGACTTCACATGGTCTTAGATGTTTGAAAGTTTGGTCTGCAGAGTAACTTGAATAGCATCTGGTTCTGAAACCTGATATTGCCAAGGCCTCTGCATCATAAGAGGCTACCATGCCATCAGTCCTAGGTATGTTCCACTAGAACTTACATAACTCACTTCCACTCTGATCGATGATGACCAGGTGTCAGTTTCATAGTATAATGTAATAATTAGTCAAGTGAAGGGCGATATCCCTTTTGTTATTGAGGATTACAGTGGTAGCAAGAAGTATGAACCTAGGATTATCCCCCTCTGCTCACATTTCTAAATATCGCTGGTGTCCACCCCTAAAATTCCCAGGCACTTGAGGCTCGCATCTCTCCCAAGCCCAGATAGCTGTAGCTTGGTGGACCACTTACCATTGGATCCAGCCAGCCTTCTTCACAAGATTGGGGTAAACTGACTTGGGTTTATACAGTTTTGTAATCCTGCAGGTCGATTTAGCCTTTTGTCTGAAGTCCAGTCCTCCCCAAAAGGAAGATGGTTTCATGTGAAAATATTTGATCTGTGATTGACTAGCTCTTGTAGAAGTTGGCGATCCCGTCTATTTTAAGATGCAGGTAGGCCTCTAGAGTATCTGACTTGCCCCCGAGGACCTTTTCTTTTGTAGTACTTTCACTTGTAAGGAAACACTTCCAGTGGCAAGTGAATGTGGAATCTGCTTCCCAGAATATTTGGACTTTTAGGGAGTAAGGCTTACATGTATTCATACCTTTAGTCCCTGAAGCCCTTGTTGGAGGTCTTTGGGGCTACTTTCCTGGAGCCAGGCTCTAACCTCCTTACCCCCTAAGACCTGATTTCTTGTTAGTTTGTACAAACACATTTCTTGACCTAGGTATTTTCTTTTCAGTCTGTTGTGGTAGCCAGACTGATGGACAGGTGTTGTACTCTTCCCAGTGTTAGGGAAGTCAGGTTGAATTGGGAAAATATATATCCAATGTTTTTTTCCCATCTGATTCAACATGTAGAATGTCTGATCTGGTTAGATCCAACCTTTTTTGCCTTGTACCCGCGTATTGGATCCAAGAGTTCTGACTCTTCCCCTACTCTCAATTCTTCTCTCCTGTCTGAATTGCCCCAGATCTCGTTGAGAGCTCCGCCTTTTTTCATAAGTGAAGATTATTTTCTTGTTCTCTTCATTCCTTTGGAGTAGTAGTAAGCTTATAGTAAATATTAGGATTTTATGTAAGCTAGAGTATCTTTGTAATAACTTGTGCACTTTCATAGATTTTTGTAGCGTACTTTAGTGTTCTTGTAGACTTTATAGCTAAACACAGCATACTGTAATATCTAGGATTGTTGTCTTATAATGTATATATTTTTCTGTTATAACGTTTTCGTGGTTAGTGCACTAAGTTTTGTGTTTATAAGTATTCATAATCTTTTTCCTGTTGACTGAAGTCCACTGGATTTAATAAGTGTTCATCTTTTGGACATTGGATACAACCCAAAACCCACATTCTCTGTGTACTGCTTAGGTTCTTCTACATGCAGGACAGCTGCAGTATTTGCGCTGTCTTTGGCACAAGGGCTGTCCAGAGAAGGAAAGAAAAACTTGTGCTCAAGGGACTACACCCTCACACTGGGTCCAGAATGTCAAAAGACTCAGAGGCACCCTCCACATCTCCTGCTGACAAGAGAGAAATAGAGAACAGTCTAAGGAAATAAAAGATGGAGAGAGACATGTCGAGAGAGAAACAGAGAGACTGTCTGAAAAAGACTAGAAAAGGCAGACAAAGCTAAAGTCTCCCGATCCCAGCAGTGTTCCAGGTCTGACTTAAGTTGAGGCAGTTGAATCCAGCTACGACTAGGATCCGAACTCCTCCTTTGAAACCTACTTTTTCCTAGGTGTGCTGATCAGCCCCAGGCTTCGTTCCCCGATACTCCAGCCACTGCCTGAAGAAGCTAATGATGGAGGTCTTGATGGTAACTTTTGATTACTAGAATCCTAACAGAGATGGAAGTTGATTGTATGATGAAGTTTGAGGACACATTCAGCAGGGAGTCCTTCCAGCTGCATCCTCAAGATGTCTGGGGATAGGACCCATTGATACCAGTCATACTTGTTCTGACAGTCTCCCTTTCTGGAAATGGCACATATGGGTCTGACCAGCTGGTCAGAGCATTAATTCGTAGGTTGCCAAATAGACACTTTCTAACAAATTGCAAAATTTTCCCTATAAGAGTCTACTTAAGGTCTGTAGCCTTCTAAGTGTTACAACACCCTCGACCACAAGCAAGACTTATTCTGCAACTCTTAGGCTGATGAATTCTTCCAGTATTATGGCTCCTTTTCTTTGGCCAGATATCATATGAATCTTAGTGAATGTTAGTAGTACAATGGTCACAGAAATTTCACCCTGTTCATAACAGATTTCAGCTTGCTCAGGTATGCAGAGATAATACACAATGGTGGATTAAATCCCTGTCAGTTCACGGAAGATCCTTTTTTCCCCTCCCCCCTAAGCTACAGTTATCAATGACTCCTCTTCTCAACGGAGGCAAAATGCTACATCACGGTCTTGGAGTTAAGTGTGGTTTGTGGATCCGCTAATGTAGCAGGCTTTTCAGCAGTCTTCCAAGGGATGTGATTTCTGTCCTCTCCGATATCAGTGGTTTAGAACATCAAACAAGGTGGAACAAGCAGTAGAGATTTTCAGCCACTGGGGTCAACCTTGCTGTGACCTTTGCTTCATACCTCAACAAATGCAGCAGTTATTTTGTTCTCCATCTCTCCACAGGGACAGTCACCAAGAGATGCTCTCAGCCATTTTTTGGTCCCCAGGTCTCCTTTATGCCTTTTCTCCAACTCCCCTAATCACAAAGTTTAATTCAGAAGGTCATGGAATATGAGGCCAGGGTAATCCTCATTCTCCCCTTTTGACATCTGAGGGGATGGCTCCTTTCTTTGGCCTTTTCTGCTCCCACCATGTGTTCTGGATCCCACCATGGATTTCCTCAGTCACCCATCTGGGATGCCTCTTCTGGATTTCCAGACCCTAAAAGTAACCGCATGGTTTCTCCAATTTTAATGATTGCTACAGGTTTTCTGCCCCAGTACTTTATATAATTTCTTTCTCTTGGGAATTCGGCCAAAAAGATGTATGAAAGTAAATGGAAATGTTTTTTCTGTAAGGGCCTCTTCAAAAAGATTAGACCTCTTCTCATCTCCTTTACCAGTGATTTTGGAGTTCTTTTCTGAACTTTGATGAGAGGCTGTAAGTCCAAATGGCTGCTGTTTCAAGCTTTCACATTGGACACTGATTCCTCTATTGCTTCTTTTAAGGTAACCCAAGGCCTTTCTTAGAAGAATATTTATGGGACCTCCAGTTCGTGATTTGAACCTCCTTAGGATGTTTGTTTTACTTCACTCCTCGATCCAAAAACCTTTTGAACCTGCAGATTCATCAGATCTGAAGTTCTTTTCCTGGAAAACTATCTTTTTTTGATTGCCATTGCATCAGCAAAACTTGTTGAAGTTACAAGCAGTTTCATGCAGACTCCATTCCTTATTTTTCATAAGGACAGGGTTTCATTGAGGACAAGCCCCTCCTCAATATGACTTTGGAATGTAACGCAAACCAACTAATTGATTTGTCCATATTCTTTCTAAACTTTGCTGACAAAGAATAATACCCTACAAACCTTAGGCATCCGAAATCAGCTCTGGTTCTGTCTATATCATACCAAGGGCTTCAAGAAAGTCTGACCAGTTGTTTACATCCTTTTCCAAGACAAAGCCTGGACAACATGTCTAATGCTACAATTTCAAAATAGCTAGCAGATTACATTTCTTTTGTTTACACGTAAAAAGGGCTGTCTATGCATTGTTAACCTAAGGCTCACTCTACCAGAGTGATGGTAACTTCAACAGCATTTGCAAAAACAATACCTGTCAGTGATGTGTGTGCTGCAGCAACTTGGTTTACAACTCAACCTATGTATCTCATAGAAAGTTAGATGTGTAGTCTAGGACTCTAACATCCTTTGGGTGTGCCATACTTAGAAATGCCCTTCCTTGAGTCCCCCCCATGTCCATTTTTGTGTAGCTTGGGAATATGTCCCACATGTTGTATCAGACAAAAACAGGCATCCGATGCAAAAGTTATGTACTTAATATAGTGATCCATATTGTCTTATTTTCATCTAGTTCAACTCCCCTCCCTTCTCCATTCCAAATTGCCATTTTTTTCCTCTTCTGGGAAACGACCATAGCTTGTTTGTACCCTGTCTGACCTTTGTTCCACTTTTCTGTCTCGTGAATTTTCTATTTTTCCATTGAGACCATTTGGAATATGTCAGCAAACTTTTGTCTGAGGCAATTCAGACAGGAGGGGAGTTTGTAGGTAGGGGAGGAGACCGATCTCCAATCAATTACTCTGGTAAAAGGCACCAAAGTCAGATTTGACCAGATCCAACATCCCACATGTTGAACCAGACAAAAATAAGACTACTTGGATTGTTATGGTAAGTACATAACTTTTTCCTTTTAACAGCCCTGGGTTTTACTTGCTGTGAATTTTGTGAAGTGTCAGGAGCATGTCCATAAACAGCCCCAGGATAGCAATGGGAAAACAAAAATGAAACCCCTTAAACTCCATTTTCAACCATATTCCAGCTTGCTTTGCAGTTAGGCGGGTGTGACTTGAATTATGGATATGATGCTGTGACCTCAGTTATGAGGAGAAAGTTAAAGTGCAGCTCCTAAATGCCCCATTAGTGAAGGAGATGCTTTGTTTTAAAGGGCTGGTGGATAAAGGTAAGAGTGGTTTTGGGAGGCATGTTCACATACACATTTGCAAATGAGTGGTCCTCTAAATGACTTTATTGCAGGCACAACAAGGGCAAATGGCGTAAGACGAAGAAAGCTTTTCAAGAGAAGATGCCAGCAGGAAGCTAGGAGACCTGTCCTCTCTCAAGACCTAACCTCCAGGGAGCAATGGTGACTATTCCAACCTCCCTCACTAAGCATCCTAGCTCTTGAACTTTACCAACTCATTCAAACAAGTCCATGCTTGTGGGTCCTTCAGATGGTTTCAAATCCATCAGCTGGGGTCAAATCATGACCAATCTGAAAAGAAAAGGTTTGCATAAAATTCCAAAAGAAAAGGTCCACTCCTATCAAAACACTAGCCTGGGATACAGTAGAGCTTGTCCCTAAAATGCTTAGAGAGGAAATCCCCCCCCCCCCCACTTTATTGTACTAAAAGGGTTTCTGGGTGCATTTCCTAGATATGTCAAAACTAGAGTTCCTTAAAATCCCATGGCTGATTATGATGGTGCTGCTTCAGTTCTTAGCTGGGCTGTTCTAATTATACTAGACTTCCAAAATGTGTGTCTCTGCACATTTCCATTGAGCATAGGCAGTACCTGAGCTGTTAGATTAACATACAGGGCAAGAGCAAACCAGGATTAGTTTCTGTGCCAAGAGGTTTTACAAAGTAGCCCCAGTGGCAATATATTGCAAGACCCAAGTCATCCACAATTGCTCCTGCTTGGTAGGTTACCTGATCCATGCTGTCACTCATCAGCAGATGCAAAGGGCAGCACTGTTCTTTGTCAGTTGGAGGTCCAGCCTGTGCCTTAAGACTTTTTCATAGGAGATCTGCTGTATTCTTCCTTCTGAAGGACATAGCACGAAAGTCTGAAGTGACTACCAGGCTGTTTCTTGGTTTATTGACCATTCTGACATCCATTATTCTGATGTTCCCATGGCTTGGTTGTATAAGAGTAGCTACAATGGTTAAGGACCTCTGGATCAGCAGTTTCAGTGGAAGTGCAGTGTCCCAGTCATACCCTGTACACCGGGTAGGAAATTAAGTTGTAAATGTGGCATCTTCAGAAAGTCAGACATGCCATTCAGGCAATTTGTCCATAGTCAGATTGTGAAAATGTGGTTATCCCAAACAGTCTGAGGTGCACCAATAGTCCACGTACAGAACACAAAGAACAGGGAAAACAAATGGTACATAAATATCAGAGAAATGCTGGCTGTCATGGACTTTATCTTTTGTGACAGTTTGATTGCTATCGACTTAGGATCATCATCCTCTTTTCCTATTTTCTAGATGGGGTTGGGGTGTTGTCACTTGTCACCATCTCTACCTATTCTGACATTCTCCTGCCTTTGACAGTCATGCCTAACTATCACAGGTCTTCTCTTACAATCCATCCACCTCTTTGCTAGACATCCTCATTACTTCTTGCCTTCCTGTTCATCCAAAATCTTCACCAGATTGTCTTCTGCTTTCCTGCACATGTACCCAAACCACCATAATCTGTCCTGACAGTTTCTGCAATTGGATCAACTTGGGCTTCTGCTGTTATGCCCTCATTTGTTCATCTGTTCCCCAGTGTGCATCCTTCCACCTGTCTCTGGCAAGTGATCTCCCTCGCCTCTAGTTTCCTCAGCTGCTCTGCCTTCACTGCACAGGTTTCTATACCATATAGTACTATTGGTTGTGCCATTGTTCTGTACACCCTACTTTTCATCTTTGGCATTCTTCTGTCATGCACTAGTCTTTACAGTCTGTGCCAGTTTGATGTAGTCTCCGATTCTAGCCTCCTCATTCAGACTTACTTTATCAACCACCCCTCCCAGTTGCTTGAAGTTAACCTGTTCCACTTTTTCCTTTTATCTCAATTTCCATCTTCTGATATGCCCCATTTGCTGCCATTATAACTCTCTTATCTGTACTGTTTCATCCCATGCGTCTTCAGTTTTGCATTCCATTGCCCTACCCTTTACTGAAGTTCATTCTCAAAACCTGCCTGTAATGCCACATTGTCTGTATACAACAGCTTTGTTCTGTCTTGTCAGACCTTTTTGCTAATATAGTCCCACCAGTAGTGGAGCAGAGGACTTTGAGCTGAACCTTGATGCACAACCACTCCCACTGGGAGCCCCTCTGTAAGGCAGAGCACTGTTTGTTCTTTGTCACTGGGTCCTTGTACGTAGCTTACATAAATTCTGCTTGTGTTTTAGGGACTTCAAACCAGTGCACTACTCCCCAAATCAGCTTTCTTGGGACCTTGTCATATCCTTTCTCCAAGTGTAGGAATGTCAAGTTGGACGCACTCATCTCTAGCTTCTTCTCAACTATCTGTCACACTGCAGACATTGGGTCTGTTGTGTTCCATCCTGATTTGAATCTGAACTCGTTTTTCCCATCTTAGTGCTAATCTGCATATTCATTTCAGTCCCCTTCTCCTGAACTTTCATGCAGTGTGACAGGAGTTTGATACCTCTACACTGCCCTCAGTTGTGAATGTCCCCTTTGTTCTTGAACACTGGCATGTGCATGTCTGTTTTGAAGTCCTCTGGGATGCATCTTTCTCTCCATACTAGGAGTAAACCTCAGGAGCTATTTCTCCCCTGTCACCCAAAGTTATGATCGTATCTGCTGTGATCTCATCTGAACCTGCTGCATTCCCTGATTGCTGTTCTTTTTCTAAGGTGGGCTCCTGAGCAGTACAGCTTCTGAAGAGTTTTCTTCATTTGGAAGCTGCTGGAAGTACCCCTATCTGCCTTTGCTGTGTGGACTATGAGCAGGCTGTTGCTGGCATACTATATGAAGGGTGTCCGACTGACTTCATCTTTTTCTTTGCCTTACAGTGTGATACAGCTCCTTTATGCCATCTACTGAGTCACTTTTCGGAAGTTAGCAGAGTGCCTGATGTCAAGTTGTCTATCTCGCCTTCATTCTTGCTGGATGGGTTCGGAGCCGACCTCGGCTCCGACTCGGCCACTCTAAAAGCTTGAGAGTTGGTTCCACTGGCTCGAGGCTCCCCTTATATCCCACAATGCTAGGCGTGAGTTACCTCAGATCTCGTTTGCCGCTACAGCGATCGAGGTGTGTTTTCTACCGGCTCCAGGTTAGTGAAAGTTAGATTAGTTTAAATTCTTTAGACTTAGGCTAACTTAGTGTATTTTTCTTCCCCATAGTGTAGTGGACTTATTATCCCTTCTATCTTTTATTCAGCCCCCTTTTTTTTTTCCAAAGAACTTATAGTTCTTTCCCTAAGGCCTTCGGGCCCTTCCTCCCCTATCCTTAGGGTGTGTATGTGTTTGATTAGGGAGTTTTATTTAACTTACCTTTAGTTTAAATAATTCCCTTTGAACCCTATTAGTGTAATCTGTGTGTGTGTGTTTTCTGTGTGTGATTACACTTCGGTTCCTTGAATATGTCCAAGGAAACAAAGGTCTCAGGCTTCAAGAAGTGTGACTCGTGCTGTCAGAAAATGTCTCTGACAGACTGTCACACTTCTTGTGTGTATTGCCTGGGACCTTTACACCTGCAGGACTCTTGTGCTGTATGCCATGGCTTCAGCCCTAGAGTCCTGCAGGAGAGAAAAAATAAACTCATTTTGAGGGGTTTAATCAAGCTTGAAGGTTCCCTTTCTGTGTCATCGGGGAAACCTTCTAAGGCTTCTAAGACCTCGGCTCCAGCTTCAGAGTCGAGGCCTAAGGCTTCGAAGCCTACTGCTTCATCAGCTCCGGCTGGAGCCGATGAGTCTTTGACTGCAGTATCCGTGGTTTCCTCGGCTCCAGCCGGAGCCGAGGCATTAGAGATTCCTGGGTCGGCTCCGATCAGACCATCAGAGCCGACATCTAGAAAGAGATAGAGGTCACCGTCCCTTGGCTCCGTTCATTCGGCTCCAGCGTCTCCCCTGCTGTCTGAACGGAGCCATAGATCTCACTCCTCCAGGTCATCGAGGCTCTCTGATCACGACCTCCAGAGGGTAGTGAGTAGACTTTTGAAGTCCGAGGCACTGGCCCAAATGCTCCAGAGTCCGACTCATCAGTCGATGCCTCAACTTGTTCCAATAAATATTCGTCCTCCGACTCCTTTGAGCTCGGAGCCGGGGCGCTTCGGGACCGAGACTGTGGTAGCGTCGGAGCCGATACATTTGTCTTCGGCCCGTCGGCTCCGATTTCTTCTTTTGAAGAATCTCGGCGCCGGGCTTCCCTCATCGGCTCCGAGGGGGTGAGTGGCATCGGACCCTTGTCAGACCCCCCTCTCCCTCTCGGTGCTTCGGCGCTGGTGAGTTCGGCTCCGACATCGGCCTCGGAGCCATCTCTGTCGGTGCCGAGGGAGGTTCTCAGCTTCTCTGAGCGGGGACCTCTGGCTCTGCCTGACAGTGGTGCATTCGAGGTCATGCGGAGTGTGTTGGAACCTTGTTCGACTCCACAGTCGGCTCCGTCCGCCCCTCCCACTTCGGTGCCTTTGGTTATGTCAACTCACTCCCTCATCCCAGACCGCAGAGAGCAAGCTCCTCAAGAATCCCCTGTGGGGATCTCATCCTCTTCCGAGGCCTCTCCTGAATTGGCAGGGGAGCCTCCTAGGAAGAGAAAGTGTAAGAGGAAGCACATAGACTCACCTGAGTCTGTCACCTCTGACACAGATTTAGAGGATTCCGAGGGTTCCCCACGTTCCCCTTCTGAAGATGTCTTTTGCAGACATTCTAGAGATCCTGAAACAGAGGGGAAATTGGCCAGCCCTTAACCCTTCGGAGGATGAATCTGTGTATCTTGAGGCGTTTGTCTCTCGCCCTTCCACCTCCTGGGTGTCCCCCCCCCCCTTTGATCCCCTCATGCAGGTGGTTGCAAAGAAGGCCTGGACGGCTCCTGATTCAGTGGAGCGTACCCGCACGAGACCGTCCAAATTTATAACAGCACCAACTGACAAGCAATTTCTCACAAAAGGTGTTTCTGTGGATGCTATGGTGGTAGCTGCTGCCACCAAGAAGGAACTAGCTGATCCTTCAGTGCCTCTTCATCCCCCTAACAAAGAATCTAGGTCTATGGACAGGTACGGGAAGCGGATGTTCTCGTCAGCGACCTTTGCTATGCGTTTGCTGAACTACCTATGCCATTTTACTCGTCTTCAAAGAGACTTGATCAAAGAAGCGAGTGACATGTTGAAGGATCCTTCAGCTGCAGGTTTTCAAGACAAGATGAACACTCAGCTGGCTACCCTGAACTCCATAGCTAACTCCTCCATGCGCCTCCTTTCTTATGCGGCTGATGGAGCGAGCAGGGCCGCAGGGACAGGTGTGGCCTTACGCAGGCATGCCTGGATGCGGCTATGCAACTTTGCGGACCCCTTTAAAACGTCTTTCACTAATTCCCCGTTTGATGGATCATCTCTCTTTGGTCCTCAAGTGAAAGAGACCTTGACTAGGTGCGAGACGGATGGCAAGACTCTTTCTGCTGTCGGAGTCCGTTTTTCTACTCCTTCTAGGCCTTACCCCAAAGGCCAGAAAAGTGGGAAAATGTGGTTCCGCAAACAATCTCAAGGGACTTCGCCTGACGCACAAAGTCGGTTCCCCGGCAGAGGGGGGAACAACAATGGTAGACGTCGCCCTAGAGGCAGGGGGGGTCCGCAGAACCAGGGCAATCGGGAAGTCTTCTCTGATAAGCCTTTTCAGCATCCCTGAGGTGTTGCCCGACTGCCCACCTTCGGAGGCAGTCGGGGGAAGATTGTCACTGTACCCAGAAGCCTGGCTATCCCTGACTCTAGACAAATGGGTACAGTCCATCATTTCCGAAGGCTATTCCATTCCCTTCGTTCGCATTCCAAACCAATCAAAAAAATCCCTTCCAGATGTTCCACCCGCTCAAAGGGATCTTGCAGCTTTGGAAATTTCAAAGCTGCTTGCAAAAAAGCAATTCAGCCAGTTCCAGCAGACCAGCAAGCACCGGGACTCTACTCCAGGTTACTTTTAGTTCCAAAGAAAACAGGGGACTGGAGACCAATTTGGGATCCGAGTATCTTGAACAAGTCAGTCAAGAAAACAAGATTTCGGATGGTCACGCTGCAGTCCATCCTTCCCCTTTTGGGAAAGGGAAACTGGATGTGCTCTATAGACCTTCAGGATGCGTACTATCACATAAAAATGAACAGACGCTGCAGAAGATTCCTCCGCTTCAGGCTGGGAACCAGTCATTTTCAATTCAGGGCCCTGCCCTTTGGTCTCACCACTGCCCCCCGGGTGTTTACCAAATGCATGGCAGTGGTAGCTTCTCACCTGAAACGTCAAGGATTCCAGGTGTTTCCATATTTGGACGACTGGCTCCTCACAGCTCCCACCAAGCATCTTCTCCTAATGGCCAGGGACTACACCTTTCGCATTTGTCAAAAGTTAGGCATTTCAATAAATTGCGAAAAGTCTGTTTTGTTGCCTTGTCGTACTATTACCTTCATAGGCGCAAATCTAGACACAGTCAACATGTCTGCGAGACTAACACATCAGAGAATAGCAGACATACACAAACTGGTCTCACTCCTCTTCAGCAGCAACAGAGTCAAAGCCAGGTTAGTTCTGAAAGTATTGGGGATTATGGCGGCTGCCATACCTCTGCTTCCATTAGCCAGGTTCCACATGAGAATCCTTCAATGGATGCTCTTCACGCAATGGTCATACCAGCAACTTCCGATGTCCCACACCATTATGATTACGCAGACATGCAGGAATCATCTTCTGTGGTGGATGTCTTCCCCTCAGCTCTTATTGGGAAGACCTTTTGTCCCTTCCCCTCCGGTTGCTACTCTGACAACGGACGCCTCCCTGATCGGGTGGGGGCATTATCAGGGCAGAACTGTCCAGGGCACATGGCAACCACACGAATGCCACTTGCACATAAATGTTCTAGAGATGAGAGCAGTGCTTTTAGCGTTGCAAGCCCTTCAAGACTCTCTTCCCTTGGGAACGATAGCAATCCAGACGGACAATATGTCTGTAGTGTGGTATATCAACAAACAAGGCGGAACCAGGTCCTACCCCCTGTGTCGAGAAGCACTCCGACTGTGGCAATGGGCGATTTCTTCTCAGCGGTTTCTGATAGCAACGTACATCCCCGGAAGTCCAATCAAATTGCGGACAAGTTGAGCAGAGCTATCCTCATGCCTCACGAGTGGTCTCTGAAAGACTCTGTTGTGAGAGAAATTTTTCTCAAGTGGGGTCAGCCTTGCTGCGACCTTTTGCTACTCCCCAAAACAGCAAGTGCAGAGATTTTTCACCCTATTCCTCTACCAGGTCAGCCCAGCAGAGACGCTCTAGTCCAAGTTTGGCCCCGGGACTTCTGTATGCATTTCCTCCTTCCCACTAATCTCTCAAGTGATACAGAAAGCTATCGCTCAGAAGGCCTCGTTGATCCTCATTGCTCCTTACTGGCCTCGACAGGTTTGGTTCCCCTTTCTACATCAATTTCTGTTGAGCGACCTTGGCATCTGGACCTAGTTCCAGATCTTTTGATCCATCAGTCGGGTCAGTTTCATCGCTCCTTCCCTCTCTGAACCTCACTGCTTGGTTCCTCCAATTCCAACCTTAGCCAGGCTTCCTCAAATATCTCACTCTGTCCGAGATATTTTGATAGCTTCCCATAAATCTTCCACTAGAAAGATTTATTTGAGTAAGTGGAAACGTTTCGCCTATTGGGCTCAAGGAAGGGACATAGATCCCTTCACTGCTTCCATCCAAATGGTCCTTGATTTTCTAGCTGAACTCTTCCATGCAGGTTCATCTCCTTCTACTCTTAAAGTTCAATTGGCAGCTATTTCTAACTTTCATGTGGGCATTTCAGAGTCTGCCATCATGTCCCACAAGCTTTGCAAAGCCTTTTTGAAGGGAGTTTTTCTACTCAGACCTCCAATAAGAAATCCTCCTCCTCCTTGGGACCTAAATTTAGTTCTCAGTTCTTTGATTCTCTCCCCTTTCGAACCTGCAGCCTCCTGTTCTTTAAAATTGCTATCATGGAAGACTCTTTTTCTGGTAGCTATTACTTCAGCTAGAAGAGTTTCAGAACTTCATGCACTCAGCTGTCGACCTCCTTATCTGTTGTTCCATAAGGACAGGGTATCTTTACGAACCAACCCGTCTTTTTTACCTAAGATAGCCTCTGCGTCTAACCTAAATCAAAGCATTGACCTCCCTGTGTTTTTTCCAGAATATTCTAATAGGTCTGAACAAAAATTGCATTGGCTAGATGTTCATCGTCAGTTAAGGTACTATTTGGATAGAACCAAACAATTCAGAAAATCTGACCAGCTGTTTGTCTCTTATGCAGAAGGCAGAAAGGGACTTTCAGTTTCAAAGGAATCATTATCCAGATGGCTAACATCTCTAAATTCCCTTGTTTATGAAATTAGACACCAAAAGCTGCCTAACAAACCTAAAGCCCATTCTACCAGAGCTTTGGCTACTTCTATAGCCTTCCAAGACAGACTGCCTATTGACACCATTTGTGCAGCGGCTACTTGGGCTACTCCTCACACTTTCATCTCTCATTATAAGTTGGATTTAGCTTCTAGGCATAGAGCTAACTTTGGTTCCACTGTTCTCAAGAGTCTGTTCCGTTAGGCCACCCGGGACAAGGTGCTAGGGACGCGGTCCCATCCAGCAAGAATGAAGGCGAGATAGACAACTTAACATATAGAAGTTATGTTCTTACCATAACGTTCCATGTTAGTTGTCTTCTCGCCTTCTTCTTGCGTCCCACCCTCCTTCCCCCTGGCCTGGACAGACCTAGAGGAGTTTGATTGTGACCTCTCTTTCTACCACCTCTTTATTTTAGGTATATGCTGCTGTGCATATTTTCCTGGATCAGGATGTAGGGTCACCCTTCTCTTCTCCCTGGTTTATAGAGGTGGACTTTGTTTATAGTTATTCTATTACTATTATAGCTGGGCCTAGCTTACAAACGAGATCTGAGGTAACTCACGCCTAGCATTGTGGGATATAAGGGGAGCCTCGAGCCGGTGGAACCAACTCTCGAGCTTTTAGAGTGGCCGAGTCGGAGCCGAGGTCGGCTCCGAACCCATCCAGCAAGAAGAAGGCGAGAAGACAACTAACATGGAACGTTATTGTAAGAACATAACTTCTATTTTTGTAGGCATTACACATGCTGCTGTTGGCTATTACAACTCTTCCTTTTACCTCACTGTTAGACAAGACAGGCCAGGAAGGAATACTGGTGGGCTGTCTGCCACTTTTTCCTGCAATACTCCAGGCTTCTTGGACTTCTGCATTCCAAAACCAGCTTTCGTTATGTACCTTATTTCCATACCTGGCTCTGCTGCATATCTGTTTTGTAGGCATTACACGTAATGTTTTTGAGGCGCTGCCATTCTTTAACTCCACCAGTTTCTTCCTCCTCTTGAGGTGCTAGAGCCCAGAGTAATTCCTTGAACTGTTGTACTTTCTCTTCGGTCCACTTCCAGGTCTTCAGCCTGATCTTGGAGCTTTCCCTGACCAGTGCTGCAGCTGATTGTGGAAGCTAGTGATGTATGCTGTGGGCTGACTTTGCATTCACTGATTCTACCCCATTGCCCTTTACTTTAAGGAAGTCTACCTGAGTTGTATGTTGGCCATTTTTGTATGTGATCTTGACTCTTTCTTGGCAATGGGTTGGCTGCCATCAAGCTATTCGCCTGACAGTTGTCTACAATGGCCCCTCATTTATTTCTGTTGCCCCATTCATGTGGACTCTGGCACTCCACGTATCCTGTTATGAATCCCAATATGTGCATTCGGGTCACCCATTATCAACATCAATCCCTGTTGTCCCACTTTATCTAGTAGGTTCTGCAACTGCTGTCTGCGCACACACTCACTATCACAACCCTGTTGTGGGGCATAAGCTGCGATTATGAATACTGCCCTATTACAGTGGAGTCTGCCATGAGTCCTTACTATTTCTGATCTCTGTCTAATGAAGCCTCTCCTTCACCAAAGTTGCAACACCATTTCTAGCCTGTCGTCCTGATTAGTATACTCTGGATCCCAAGCCAAGTGGCTTTGCTGCACTGCCCCTCTACCTTGTCTCTTGGATACATTGGATTTGCAGCTTATGCCTTAGGATAATGTTATATACTTCCAAGCCCTGTTCTGTCAGTGAACCTACATTGTGTGGCAGGTTGGTTGTACATCCAGCTTTTGCTCAATAGAGCTATACCAGGTTGCCCAGTAGCTTGGTGACCTAGGGCTGCTGGGCTTTATGGCTGGTACACATCGGCCAATAGGGGTATATACATCCCTCCCACCATTTGCATGGGTCTCTGGCATAGGTCAGAGTAGGCTGGGTCCTTAACCCACTTAACACTGGCAAATACCCATGCCCATTTGGTGATATTAGCATGACCAGATCTAGAGCCAAATTTTTACACCGAGTGGCTATACCTGCCATGGTGCGCAGTCTGTGCTCTATCTTGAGGACACTGCATTCCACAGTAGACGTCCAAAGTGGTTTGTCTGTACAACTCTTCCCCTATAGGCCACAATCTAGATTTCTGTGCTGCTGCCCACAGCTTCATTCTTAAGCGAGTTTGTGATGGAAACACTCTGCATGTTTTTTTCGGAGGTGGGAAGAACCCAGCTAAGATGGGGGAAAAACTCCAAGCAGGCATTGGCCTGAAGTCAGGATCGAACCTTCTACCTTGTGCACTGGAGGCGAAGTCGCCATCAGCTTTGGATGTGGTAAGTAAATGGGATGGAAGGGGCACATTTTCATCACCTTCAGTGCCTGTGACCAGGTACTTGGATACAAAATGTTCTTAAAGGCCAGCTATATACCTGTGTAGAATTTCAGGGCAAACTAAAACAGAATGTGTGGGTCCACATGAGAAGTTGCTGCACAGGGGCAAACCTTTTGAGATGTCTTGGTGGAGGGGATGTGCTAAAATTAAATCGGTTAGCTTTTCTGAGCCAGCAGACAACTAAAAAAAATCTACTTCAGACTAGCATACAAGGACACTTGGGTTGTGGCTGTAATCTTCTTGAATTGGTAAGTCTTGTTTCTATACCAGTTTCCTCTTAATCTGCTCTCCAGAGTAATCCAAAAGCTGAAGGAGGAAAGACCAGAAATTATTGCCTCTTTCTGGCCCAGAAAGCACTAATTTTTCTCTATTCAGATAGGAAGAGAGAAGTTGTGCTGCCACAGTATGTGTACCTTTAGGTGCAGTGAATCTTGTGCAGTTCCCAACTTATCCACTGTGAGCATACGTAGGAAAATATGACCAACTATATACCATGTACAACATGTACCATGTACAGCAGACAACTAAAAAAAATCTACTTCAGACTAGCATACAAGGACACTTGGGTTGTGGCTGTAATCTTCTTGAATTGGGTAAGTCTTGTTTCTATACCAGTTTCCTCTTAATCTGCTCTCCAGAGTAATCCAAAAGCTGAAGGAGGAAAGACCAGAAATTATTGCCTCTTTCTGGCCCAGAAAGCACTAATTTTTCTCTATTCAGATAGGAAGAGAGAAGTTGTGCTGCCACAGTATGTGTACCTTTAGGTGCAGTGAATCTTGTGCAGTTCCCAACTTATCCACTGTGAGCATACGTAGGAAAATATGACCAACTATATACCATGTACTTGAAGATGTTTTGATGTCATCCCAGCAAATGGGGGGGGGTACTCTGCTCTGAAGGTAAAGCTGTCATGGTGTTTGGTGTGTGATGGATATCCTTTAGGTTATGACAGTAACCATGACTGCACTAGAACAATCTTATGGTCTGTTCCGTACAAAACTCAAATTTGTCAGTAGTTGGCTATGTATGCAAGTTTCCTTACCTTGCTAGTAAGTAATCTTGTACACAGTCCTTGATCCATAAAAAACATTTCTGCAGGGTGCCAATACCTCTTGCACACCCAGCCACCTGCACATCTCTAACTTGATTGCGCAGCAGCAGGAGTAGAGAAACTACATTACCTCACTGTTAAGACATTGCACTTGCATACACACAGCATTTGGTAAATCACTAATGTGCAACGTTGGCATCACATTCCTGCTTTGAACTGCATGGCAACTGCATTGTAAATGAATTTGGAGTTCATTGAGAAGACAATTGCATAATATATGAATTGGGTTTAAAATTCCAGCACAACAAATTTTCTAGTTGGAGAAACTAGCATTAAATTTAAGCTAATTCTCTCTTGACTAGTGTGCGTCTACACAACAAACCTTTTGGTGGGGTGTCTTATTAGTGGTGTCTTTATCACTTTTCATTATTTCAGATTTACATTTACTGGCCTGTACAGTGATGTGGCTACGTAGCACATTTTCAGGCACTGCTTTTGTACATAAAGTAATGCTGAATTGTTGACCTACAATGTCTTATTTAATACATCAAAAGTATTGTAATTTTTAAGTGGTGCTTTTCTGTTGCAGAAGTAGTTCAGTGAAATGTATTTGGTATAAAATTTATGGTGAATATTTACCTTGTGTGTAGTACTAAGTTAATGCACGAGTGCTTTCCTTGATGGGCTATTGGTTTAGGGTGTTTGCAGATAATGAATGTTTAATAATTTCTTTGAGTATTCTCTCCTTTTGTATTTCAGTGACTGAACACACCGTCTACATTGAACAGTTTTTTTTTTCCACAGCTTGCAGGTTCTTATTTGCTACTTGCATGTTTTTTTTTCCCCCAGTGTATTTTCCACCTGTCAGCTATTAACCCTTTTCCAGTGAGTTTAGAGCACGTCCCCCCCCCCCCAGTATGAACGTTTAGCTATTTGTGATTGACACCTAAATGAGACAACCCTGAACGTTTAATGATCTCTGCTCTGTGGTTCCATTTAGCACACTTTGACATGGGCCTAAGTTTTCTTTGCTTAGCGGCCAGAGTGTCTGGTTTGACACCTTGATGTGGCTACCCATTTCTGTGGATGGATCCTATTTATCCTCAAGCTGGAGAACTCCATGGCTTCCCCTTCCTGTCATTGAAAAACATAAGTTGTGGTTAGTGCTTAAACGATATTTGAAGTCTTATCCTCCACTCTGTGGCAGCTGGATGTTCATAGTTCTTCTGCAGTATTGCCCCAGTGGCTCATGCCGACATTGAAGCAACTACTGTTGTATATGGACTGTTAGGTAGGCATAGACTTGTTCTTCATGGCAGTATTGCTGACTCTTCTAGATGCCACTTGTGATGGGACAGACTGCTAACCCCTGCTAGAATGGGTAAGTCAGTGATATGGTCCCTCATTTCCACCTTACCCACAGAGTCCTCCAGCACCCAGACATTGTGATCTGGGGTCATATGGGTTGCAGCTGGGGTAGTATGCATCACAGACCATGTCATGTGAAAATTACTATTAAGCATGATTGTACTGATGCTTATGTCTGTAGGTGGGGTGCCGACTTCTGCCATACGAGAGGCTCATACCACCACCTTGATGCCAAAGGGGGGGGGGGAGGTGTTGGTCCACTTTTAAAATGCTTTACTGTTGTGTAAGGACTGGCAAGAGGATTGTCATTTTTTAGCATTGGATATGTCAGCGTATCACAACAAAGACTGACAATTAAGAGGCAAGTTCAAGCCTGATACTCCTTAAGGCAAGTCCATTGTCCAGCTCCCCCCTAGACCTGTACACACTGAGCCTTTGAGTAGAGTGGGTCAACACTCTCCACTTCTGTTCTTGATTTCTGTTGAGATTGGGGTGGAAGTACGTCCTTGGCCCTTCCTCAAGAGGTGCATCCTGTGGTCATTGTGCTGCTGTGTCTTGCAGTGGCTAGACTGACTGTGATTATCTTTGATCCCTGGTCAAAGGTAAAGGGGTTTTTCGGGACTTGGACCTTAGCTTGCTTGCTGTTTCTCTTGAGATATGCATACCCTGATGAAGGGCCACCTTATCAGGTGTACAGTCTGTTTCCAGATAGGATTTTGACTCTCAAAACATTACAGAACATCTGCAGAATTTAATTGACAGAGTCCCTTGTATGACTATGCTGCAAGTGCCTCTGTCATATGAAGAGTGGGAGTGCATAGTTTAGGAGTAGGCAGCCTGAGGTATGCCTATTTGCATATAAAGTAAATGAAGTCTTCTCATTGTTAGTGATTTTAAGACCCTCATCCATAAGATGCTGTCCACACTGACTATGGTTTTAGTATGGTACATCAGAAAGCAGGGGAATCAAGTTTGTATCCCCTTTGGATGGATGCGAGGTCTTTGGAATGGGCCTCCTTTCACCAGTTGCTTTCTCATTGCCAATTGAATCCTAAGTGAAGCTCCAGTCCTTGGCAGATCAGCTTCCTAGGGCTGTATGAGAGATGTGCAACAGCCTCTGGTAAGAGAGGCTTATGTGTGACAGCCGTGTGTGCTTTGGTTCCATTGAGGGATTGGAGCCTGAGCAATTTTATTAATTGGCCGGCTTCTGGGCATTTTGTGTTGAGGGGGTCATATCTCCTGTATTGTACGAGAGTAGGTTAAGCTGGCATTTTTTTCAGTTTCAACTGCAGTGGCTATTAGGAGTGCTAGTCCCTGCTCTTTCATAGCATTAGGTATTTTAAGGCAGTGTAACTGCCTCATACTTTCCAAAACCTCTCATCTTGCAGTGAGTTACCATGTGAGACATGTAAACACTTGGTTGAACCAGTAGGGCCCCTTTTTCACATCAATCCATTTGGTAAGGGCAGCGGAGAGATCATTACAGCAGAGCTTGTTGGCCGTACTACTTTATGCTGTAGTTGCACTGTTTAAGCCTCACAGACTAGAGTTAAACTCTGATGCAACACCCCCACCATCATCTGGCATTCCAAAAGTCACATCCGAGTCACAAGGCATTAGACTCCAGTCCTTTAAGACCCACTGAGACTTCATCCACCTAAGGTTATTTTAATAATAGTCGAGTTTGTTGGCAAGCATGCAGAAATCACCATCACCAGGCTGCCTAAAAATAGGGTGATTGTGTCTTAACTAGTAGTTATCCTGGAGGTGCTAAGATCCAGGATTATCTCATTCTCAGAGTGTCTGGATATTTTTGGGAAAAATCATGAAACTACCATTAGAAGTGCTTCTTTATAAGTGAGTAATTCCAAAAGGCAGTTCCAGTGGTGAGGGTTGGTGGTGAGTTAAAAGCCAATATCCCGTTTCATAAGGCAACAGACTATGTATGTGGCTTAGTCCAGCTCCTGCTCCTCAGAATCATGGAGTCAGTCCCTTACAGGAGAGACCTCTTGCCTGCTTTTCAGGTGGAGCTGTATTCTAGACACGCGTGATCAGGCTGCAGGCTAAAAAAAAAAAAAAAAAAAAATGCAGATTATCTGTGGACAGTCGAAGTCTTGGAAGTGAGGATAGATGGTGCCAGGGCTGGATGACCTAAGAGACCGTGGATTTTGGTTTGGTAATGGTCTTTGGTGTTTGTTTAGTGTGTGTGTGTGTGGGGGGGGGGGGGGGCAGAAACCAGGGACTTAGGAATCCAGTAGGGATATCCATGGCTACCAGTTTGTTGATAGCAGTGTTCTCAGTGGTAATTGTTGAATAGTGCCCCTTGTAATGTGGCATTTAAGATGTGAATTTGCCCAGTTGGCATGTGCTACAGGTTGAAGTTACTTTTTTGAAGTACAGTGGGTCATGGAACAGACAGCGTGGTATTCAGTGAAGAGGTCTCTGGTTTTACAGCTGTCAATACTGGGGACTGCTAGAGTGCCTCTGTGGAGCTGAAGCCCTTTGACTTTGAAGTTTCAGATGAATTCTCCATGCCAGGGTCTCCTGCATGTTTCACCACTCGTGTCTGTTCTGATGGCAATGTCTGCATTGACCTATTGAGTCTGCAGACATGGAATGTTTAAGAAGACTGCATTGATCACACATGCTTTGGGGGGGGGGCTTCATTTTTTTTATTAAAACTTGGAATGGAAGCCATGACAAGTCTCAATGAATGTCTTCTACATAGGTGAGTAGATACACTGGTGGTGGAAGTCCCTAGGAGGAACATACAAAAATTAGAATTTAAATGATGCATTTTCTTATGTCAGTCATCCTACACTTTTGCTATAATATCTTCTCATCAAAATCCAGTTTTCATTGCATAAGTTTTGCTCTTTCCAAATGTTATATTTTTTATACAAGTTTTATCTAGTTTACCGTTTTCTAATTTCCCGTACAAAACAAACTACTTTTTTCTTAATTTTTTGTAACCTCCTTTGTTCATTCCCATTTAATTTTCTCTATGTGCAACTTTTCATTTAAGGTATTGTACCACATAGATCCAGTTACTGGGAACTTAAACACTAATTGCCAAATGAAATCTTTCTCATGTCTATGTGTAAATATTTGCTTGCCGCCTTCCAATTTTACTCCAAATTTTAGCATGGACTGACATAATCTACCGTAATCATTGACCTTTTTTCCTCAATCTTCTGCACTTCTGGATTTTCCACTATGCTACCAAGCTTGTATTCCTTTTCCCATTTTTAATTACCCCGATAACTTTGCCAGTTTTACTTAAATATGTTGCACAAACTTTAGCATCCCCATAAGTAAACAGAAGCAAAAAATGATTGCATTTATAAGGCATAGATCCTCTTTCTCACTTTTGTTTCACTCCCTTTTTGATCAGATTCAGTTTTGAGCCCTAGACCGTATTAAATGCTGCTTGTGATCTGCACTGCAGTTCCATAGGCAATACTAAAACAGTACCTAAATGTAGTTTTCCCAAGAGTACAGCATTGATAAAATATACTTAAATTTAATAAAAGAAAGTCCATATTCTGCTTTTTTCCCGTGATCTTTCTCATTTTGTTTAGTAGCTGCTCAAATAATGCCCAATACTTAATATTCTTTTTCTTTTAAAGTGTATTCCTGCATGCCTTTTAATTTCTCCATAGTAGTATATTGTTAGTGCCGCATCAAGTAGCACACTTGCCTTTACTGCAGAAGGCTGTGGGTTCTATTCCCACACTAGGTGCATAGATTGCCGACACTGCAGTGCAGCTTAAGGGGGATGCTGCACTCCTGAATGTGCTGTCCCTCAGATGAGATGTTAAACTCTGGTCCCATCTGCTTGAGTTGATGGTAGCTCAGGTGGATGTAAAAGATCGCACAGTACCTATTAGAGTAAGGGAAGTTCCCAGATGCCCTTGTAAAATTTGCCCAGTAGTAAAAATTCCAGCTCTGGTCTCCCCTGAAAAGTGGCTAACATAGTGTGCAAAACAGACAAGTAAAACGTTTGCTTTCTTGACTAATCCTTAAGACTATTTTTCAGCCACATTTCTAATTTTTTCTCTACTTCTAACAATTTATTATTTTTAGCAATTAAATTTAAAACACTCTGCATACAACTAATGATGAACTCTTTTACACATTTCCTTCTACTGTTCATTACTTTTTCTTTGATAATGAATGCAATTTTAAAGCGCTGCTTAGTTGACATCCCTGCCTTGCCCTGCTTTTAATATTGATATTCTCTGTAATTTATAGAATAACTAACACTACTAGGCTATTTTTGTAAGGTCATATACTGAAAGAATTTGCTGCATCTGAATGCGTTATCAGATGCTTTCTCAACATTACATCCCGTAGTTCTTACTACCACATCTAAATCCACAGTACTGCACACTATTTCCTTTAGTAATTCCTTCTTAATCTTTCCTTTTATTCCAAAAATCACTTCATTCCAAATTTTACCTCAATCCTTTCAAATCTATTTTGAATTTTCATATCAGTATTTATTTTATGTAATTTCTCATAAGTTCATAGGTGTGTGTACTAGGCTAATTACCAGAAGGCTTTTTCAGGCCTAGCCATGCATCTCAAATATCTGACATTCCGGTACCCTTTAAGTGTAAGCAGGGTCTTTGTAGAAGAAACATTTGCAAACGGGATTTGGAAGATGTACCATTTACCAACTGTGCCCATTAGAGCCATAGGTGCGAAACCAGTGATGTATTTCCTGTTCACCATCCAGTTGTATTTTTTTTTAATTTTTTTCTGTCTGCCATGTTAATTTCACTGCCCCTTCACATTTTCACTCAAAACCCTCTTTCCATTCATTAAGTACATATACCAAAATTAGATTTTGTGTACTTGTATCTTTACAATTTGTAATCCAGTTCATCAGGACCTGGTGCATTAAAAAGTTAATGATTGGACTGCTGCTAATCTCCTCTGACATTCTTTAGAGAACCACACCCGTAGACTGAAAAAAAAGTTTGTCTTGTTTCCTACATTTTAACACCACTTTTGGACTCTACGTAGTTTTTTTAATAGTTTAATGTAATCCCATGAGTCTGCCTACATGGGGTCAGGCATCTTGATTTTTTTAGTTTACCTCTAGGTAACACACATTGCCGTCTATAGCTTTAAAATATTACATCATAGCCCTTAAGTGCCTGTCAATGCATTGACTTTACATGTGTTTTCATGTATACCCTGCTTTCTTTTCGTCAGTCAGGTTTAATTGCCAATTCTTGCTTTTCAGTGACTAAAAAGACAAACCTGGATAATCACACAGAACAGTATTCTAAGTGCCTTTTGCTAGTTTACTTTCTAAAGTGGCCAATTTTCATTATGTTATGCCTGTGTTGTAGTCCTTAACCTAATTTCCCTTCCCCCTAAACACTTCCCTTTCATATCTGTCAAAGTAGCAAATTTGAGCTGTTTGCTGCTGTGATTAATAACTCTATTCCAGAGATTTTGTTACTCTATTATTGTAATTGGTATTTAATTCTAATTTTTTTCCAATTTATACATTTGTCTGTTAAACAAGTATCGGCATTACACTATTTCTAAGCTGGTAAAATCTAATTTATTATGCTGTTGATGGTAACAAACTAGTTTTCTGTTTGTTCTCCTTTAGATTTAACTTAATTTCCCTTTTTTTATCTCTAACTTTCCTGACAAAATATTTATCTTCACCCTGCTGCCATCTAAACCCAGCTTTTGTCATTTCTCAATACAACTTTGTTTTATGTTAATGTAATGTTTATCCCTTTTACTTTTGTTTACACTCCATTTCCCTTCAGATACTTTTTCCTCATATCACTTGTTTCAAGAATATTTTTTCATTAGCCCTATTTAACAGCTCCTTTTCATAATACACATTTTCAGTAACATCTTCCTTTTTATCAACCTGACCTTAAATTTTCCTACAATCCATTGAGAAATGACCTTTATAGTTGTAATCTGCAGTAAGGTTTTAACTGTCAGTTTTGCCTACAGTGGGCATGTCCTTTATTCACATTGTCCATGTAAATGCACTTCTCTCAAAAACAAGTTTTTGGTTGCTTCCAATATTTTCGGCCACAGAACCAGGACCGAAATGCAAAAGGCAGGGGTGTATCCATATTCATCAAGGATACCCACACCTCCAGGTTAGTGGTGCAACACAGTGCATCAGAGATCATCCATGTGCAACTAACAACGGGCAAAACTGCAATCCAAATTGTAGCTTGCTACAGATCACCCACCATAGCCCTGGACCCCCATTCCGCATTTCTCGAGACTGGGAAATATGAAGGTCCTACCAAACACCCTAATACTGAGTGATTTCAATTACCCAAACATAATCTGGGAGAACTACTCAAGTACCAACTCCCTTGCCCAACGCTTCCTAGAATTTATAAACTCTAAGGCCCTGGATCAACTGGTCAACACCCCCACCAGAGGGAACAACATATTGGACCTGGTCATCACCAACATGGGAGACAGGAGTTCCACACTGGAGGTTAACCACTTGCTGGTCAGATCAGACCATAGACTAATCACTCTGGATATCCACATTCCGCCCCCACCCCCAATCATGGAAACCACCATGAGCAAACTTCACGTTAAGACCGAGGTGGAAAGGTTCACAACCCCCATGCTAAAGGACAATGCTGTCCAAGCTGCTGAAACCTTTACAAAGGCACTCTGAGCATCTGCAGGAATGCATGGATCGTGCTATCCCAAGTAAAACCAAGACTCACTCCTCCAAGAAAAGGAAACGAGCTGTATAACAGGAGGAGGAAACTAGTACAGAAAAGAGTAAAATCCCAAGAAGGGAAGACATCCCTGATGAGTATCAGCAAGAAACTGCAATCCCTCATTAAATCATCCAAGTTTCGAAAGGAAAATTGCCAATGACTCCAAAGATAACCACAAAGCGTTCTTTAGCTATGTCAATAACTTAAGTGGAAAAACTCAGATCTGCTCCGAGTTTGTGCAGAATGGCACAAAATACACTGAACCGACTGATATTGCCAGCATTCTGGCAGGTTTAGTGCAAACTTCACCCCCCTCTCACCCCTGAAGGGCCCATAACCATACCAGAAGAATGTAGGGCCCCGTCTATCACCGACACACAGGTTAAAACAGTCCTATCCGAAGCTTCAGTGGGACCGGACGTTGTCCCAGGCTGTGTCTTACAAGAGCTTCAAAATGAACTAACCCCTCACCTAAGCACACTGTTCAAACTCGGCCTCTCTACAGGGTACGTACCCACAGAGTGGCACACAGCAATAGTTATCCTGCTTCACAAAGGTGGAGCCACAACGGACCCCGGGAACTATCACCCTATAAGCCTGACTAGCCTGGTCTGCAAGGCTATGGAATGCATCATCATGGAACTCATTAACAGACATTGGGAACCTCCAAACCTTGGACCCTACCCAGTTTGGCTTTAAGGGCAGATCAAGCCTCCTAAACCTGGTGGGCTACTTTAGGCATTAGACGAGGGAAAGGAAGTCCACTCACACCTTGCAAAAGCTTTCGACACCATTCCCCATTCTAGTATTCTAGACAAGCTCATCAGCTTTAAGATAAACCCCTACGTCACGAGATGGGTTGCCAGCTGTCTCATGGATAGAACCCATATGGTGAGAGTTGCAGGCTCTACGTCCGACTCTAAATCTGTTACAAGTGGCGTCCCCCAGGGCTTAGTCCTAGGACCCCTCCTGTTCGGTATATACTTCTCAGAGGTACAGGCAAGCATAGGAGGACTGGCCGACCAAGTTTGCAGACAACTGCAAACTAGGGGCCATAATTGATTCTCTGGCTGATAGAAACCCTCCAGATGGGTCTCACTGAGACGGATACCTGGTTTCAAAATCATGGCCTTAAGCTAAATGCCAAAAAGTGCATAGTCATCCCCTTTGGAAAAACAGTACCATGAACTACCACATAGGTGGTAGTCCCCTAAATATAGATAATGTAATAAGGGATCTGGTGACCCAAGTAGATAGTAATCTCTCCTTTTGATAATCATATTGCCAAGGTGGTTAGAAAATCCTGTGTGGCCCACCTAATCACAAAAGGGGTTCGCATCTAGAACAAGAGGTTATTGTGCCCCCTCTACTCATCACTCATTAGACCAATCATAGAATACAATGCCCCACTTGGTATGTACCTTACAAGACACCTGCAACAGCTGGAAAGACCACAAAAGTACCTCACCAAGTGGATTACTGGCCTCAAACAGATGCCCTATGCAGCTTGATTCAAACTCCAGCTGTACTCTGTTGCATACCGCTTACTCGGAGGTGATCTCTACCTGGCATACAAGTCCATGCCCAACCCAGAATTGATGGACATGCTCCACCTAAAAGAAAAAAAAACACAAATCCCGGGGAGCCACATGCTCTAGAGATATAAACCTCACCACAACGATAAATAGGACATGCTGGAGGGATAGATTCCTGTCCCAGAGACTCCCCATGCTTTGGAACAGGATTCCAATATATATCAGGCAGAGCCCCTCACTAACACTCAAGAGAAACCTTGATGGGTGGATGGGAAACAGAAAATTTACCCCGGGGATCACTGCAGTGGCTTTGCTGGTCAGTGGCGCAGGGAACTAATGGCTCTGCTGGACAGAGGCACAGGGAACTAATCTAAGGGGTTGGTGAAAGCCAACACATTCTGGCTAGGCTTATAAATGCCCTTGGGCAGATAGCCTAGTACTTGCCTATGAACCTGTATGTGTGGCACTTGAAATGAGCACAACCTTCTTGTCACCATACATTCCCACAGGCCACTCATCCATACCATCTTTAACAAACTGGTACAGCCTCACTTTTTTTCTGCGATACTGTTATAGTTCATTTTTTCCACATCTGCTTTGAATTAAATGTTCACTTTTTTCTTAGTCGCATGTTTTGTGCAGTGAAAACTTATTACAAGGAAACCTTTATCCAACAAAACTCTTTCCATAGTTTCCCATCTCAAAAATTCAGTTTCCTTCTCTTACACTTTTGGAGTAAAGCTTCAGATGCAATATTTTCCCAAATATATCCATTTAAAGTTTATCTAGTTTTGATTTTATTCTTAATTGCTGGTTTCACTTTTCACTTTTATCACCATTAGTTTGCCTGCATCTTTCTGTTCTAACAATGGCTGCGAATTAGTGCAGACTGTTCAGAAGAGAGCATTATCTTACTGCTTGCATTTATTTCTCTCTCCTTTTTTTATTTGGAGAAATCTTGTCAATTCATCCCATGAAACTGCCTGCTGTCTTTCCAGTCTGTCTTGTTCTGACATCGCACAGTACTTCATCCAGCAACCCAACCAATTGAAGGCTGTTATTTTGACTTTCTTGCTTTGCAAAGTCCCTTCTGTTCCACCACTGTTTTTTTGCAGCAGAAATTTTGGCAGCACAATTCAGAATGTGCCATTTTCCCACAATGCTCTTTCTGTTATACCAGCTTCTGTACAGCGTATCATGCAACTTCTGTCATTTAGTAACCATTATAGAAGATAATCTGATGTCCCTTCCATCCTTCTCAACCTGTGGATTGTCTATTCCGATCAGATCAGAGGCTGGCAGATTATGGTTTTAAAACTTGATCATTTCCCATAATGCCATGCACCATCCTTTTTTTCCCCCTTGCTTAGTGTACTTGAGGATCGACATGGTCTTAGATGCTCTGCTCAGAGAAGTGTTTCAAAGTGATTTGGAGTGTTTTTGGTTGCCAAAGTTTCCTTGGTGTTTAGGGTGCCAAAATTTTTCTTCAGGAAGTTTAGGGGTGTGTGTGTTTGTTTTTTTTTTTTTTTTTTTCAACGATTGTTGCTTTGAGTTAATGACTCAGTTCTTGTGTATGTAAGCAGTAGGGGCTTCCCCCTTTTTAAGTTCCTCATATGAAGTAATGAGTTTAGTGGTTTCAGTATGTCTGTGAAGACTTCAGCTTCAGAAATTTTAAGTGAGGTGACAAGCTGCCCCCGCAGTACTCTCACGGCCAGTGCATGTACTGTCTGGGGGTGGCACACCTTGGTTAGGATTGTGAAGCCTGTCTGAATCTGGTTGAGGACCTTGGATGACAGGAGCCCTTAGCTGGCTTCTTCCTGGTTCCTGTGCTACAGTCTCCTACCTTTGTTCTGCTAAGAAAACCTTAGGGAAGGTTAAGACCGAAGAAAAGAATAATGACCTGACACCAGGAAAGGTAGGTTGAGGATGCTGCATCAGATGAGCCCAGAACAGAAGACCCCTGGCCCTCTGTTTCTATGATGACTCCTACCTTGGATCCAGCATTGACAACCCTCTGGTCTCTCTCCACTGCTGCTTTGGCACAAACATATGATCCAAATCTGTCTCAACTTCTGGATGTTTTTAGTCCTTTCCTGGTTGCTGTTCCGATTTGTCTTGCTATCATTAGCCAATCCTGGAACAGTCACCCACTTGGGTCAAGTCTCCTTTGATTAGAGTCCAGGAGATGGACCTGTCCACTAAGCCACTTTCTGAACCTTCAAGGTCATTTTAGCGCATTAAGGAAGTAGATTTGGACAAGGTGATGCACACCTTCTTGAAGCCAGACTGACTTGGAGATTTTTCCCTCTTACTTCTGAGGGTGGAGAGCTTGTTCCATCTGTCTTTGGTTTCTCCATCAGTCTCCCTTAGTGGTCTGGTAGTGCTGTAGGGTTGGAGTAGATTCTGGAGGGATGGGACATTTAGTGGATGGTTTACTAGTTTATGGGCGAGTGAGAGTTGATACCATTGAAGGAGGTGAGGAAGTTCAAGCCAGTCCTGCTCAGCAAATGAGAGAGTGGTGATTATGGTAGGATGCCCTTGTGGCAAATTTGGTGATTTTTGTTGTAGCAGGTCTTTAGCTTGTTTAGATCACATTGCCTTAGGTTGGTATATGTTGGAGAGGCATAAAGTAGGGTAGAGATAAGGTGGGAATTTGCTACTGAAATCTTTGCTGCTTTGGTGAGAAGTTGCTTATTTCTGTATAATGCTCCTAGTTTTTTGTGGACTTTTTTATGGTCATGGATATGTGAATGTCAATTTTTAGTTTGTCTATTTCCACTCCTAGCAATTTGGTGTGTTCTGCTGGGTGTATAGTGGTGTCTTTTGCTGTGATAAAGTGAGAGTTGTTTTGAGTATGTTTGGAGGGTTGGAAGATTAATAGTTTAGTTTTGTTTGGGTTGAGTATTAATTGGGCATCGGATAACAAGGTTTGCAGTTTGGGTAGGAACTGGGCTGAGCAGATTGAGTCCTCTGCGTATTGTATGAGTATGCCATGTTTGGTGGCAGAGGCTAGATTATTGGTGAAAATAGGAGTAGGGGTCTAAGGATGAATCCTTGGGGAACCCCTATAGAGACAGGTAGTTGGGGCGATGTCATTCTGTCATACAATGGATTGTTGGCGGTCAGACAGGTAACTCTGAAACCAGTTGGTATTTTTTTTTTTTTGTATTTTTCTGAAACCAGTTGGTGACTGAGAGAAGGATAGGTTATTGAGGACAGAGATGAGTTGTTTGTATGGGACCATGTCAAATGCTTTAGATAGGTCTAGGAAAGTAGCAGAGGGGAGAGCCATTTTTATGCTGAAGGATAGTGTTAGTAAAGGAGAGTAAGGCAGTGGTGGTGCTATGGTTTGGTCGGAAACCATGCTGAGTATTGGAAAGGAGTTTGTTAGGAGGTAGTCTGAGACCTGAGTGAATGCATCTCTCTAGTATTTTGGAGAGTGGAGAGAGAATAGCTATGGGGGCGGTAATTGGTTAGTTCTGTGGAGGTGCTGCCTTTGTGGAGGGGTATTATATGTGATACTTTCCACAGTGTGGGAACGTAATTTTCTGACAGATCAGTTAATCAAGATGGATACTGGGTAGGCCAAAGCATCAGCTGCGATTTGTAGATGTCCTTCAAGGATGCATCTGCAGTCATAACATATGGGTTGTCCTGCCTCAGGCAGCCCTTCAGTCGGCTGGATTCCAAAGTCTGGGTCTGGCCTCGGCTGATGTCGCACTTTCCCCGACGTCAGAGCTTCTGGGGTATAAAGGCATCAGCCGACGCCATTTTCCTCAGTCTTTCTTGCCGCGCGGTGCCCGGAGCAGAAGCTGTTCGCAAGTGCCGGTCGGTCAGATCCAGAGATTTCAGCTACCTAAGACTTCGTAAAAAGCTAAGTACCCCGTTGGGGACTCTTTCTTGCCTCAGCCGATGTCAGATAAAGTAAATAATTGTTTAACTTGTGGGAAACAAATACCTCATAAGGATTTCCATTCTTACTGCCTTCCTTGCTTAGGCCCAGACCACGACGTATCAGCTTGTTTAGCCTGTGCCTCCTTCAACCGACGGACTCTTAGACGTCGGTCGGTGTTTGCAGAGGAATTTTTTGGAACCGCTTTTGCTTATAAAATGCCGTCTGAGACTCCGACTTCGCATTTGGTCAAAAAACGCAAGGAAAAGGACCGCCACTCGCGGCCCGTGGTTTCGGCTGAAACCACGGCTAGGTCTACCGCGAGTGTCTCTGTTTCGGCTGAAACAGAGTCCACGGTTATTACTACTACCGAAACCATACCTCCGACCACCGAGGCCAGAGAGGCCCCGGCTGAGTCGGCTTCAGAACTCCCTACCGAAGCTAGTGCTCAAGACTTGTCCAACACCATACCTTTGGACATTTCTACCCCTGCACATGGGGCAGCTAGGCCCCCAGCTTCTATGTCTATTAAGGCCTTCTCCAGGGCTAAAGCTGCCAAGCTTTCAAAAACTTTGCTTGCCAAATCTACTTCCCAGAGGCCTTCCTCTAGTTCTCAGATTCTCAGTCTTGCTGAGGACCTTATATCCTTAATTAGGGGTTCCCAACATCACCCAGACAGGGCCTCCCAACCTCCTCCAGACAAAAGGCCCAGGACTGATCCCTCTGAACCTCTCTCCTCTGATTACTCCACGGATGGATCTGATTTGTCAGACCATCAGGAAGGGGCCTACTCGCCTTATGAGGATTCAGATGCAGAAGATTCTATTCCTTCGGCCTCCCCACCTGAAGAATTTTCCTTTGGGGAGACTTTACACTCCATGAGGGAGCACTTTCAATGGCAGGGTCAGGATTTCTCTGATTCTAGAAAAAGATTAAGGACTTTTTTGCATTTGCCCGAGCATAGGCCCTTAGTCATACCACCTGTTCTAATTGTAATTGATTATGTGTACAATGATGTCATACTGCACCTGATTCTCTTCCCCTGGCCCCTGCCAAACCTGACAGATATTACAGGGTCCCGGATTCCCACTTCCACCTGTATAAAGCCCATGCTGCAGACCCAGAAACTATTTCTCAGGGCCCTAAAGGGGTTGCAGCTACTACTGCCAAAAAACCCCTTCCCTCTGAAAGAGAGTCTAGAGCATTAGAGAGATGGGGAAAAAAGGTTTATACATCTGCTACTCTTTCTGCCAGGGCATTAAACTGTCAATTCCATATGATACAGTAACAAGAAATTTTGCTAGATCAGTTGAATAAGAAGCTTTCTTCTCCTGAACCTTTAGACCGTAAATCCCTTCAGGATTTGGTACACAACTCTCAGCAGGTCAGTAATCATTTCTTAAAATGTGGCTATGATGCACTGGAGGCTTCATTTAGATCGGCTATGACTGGGGCAGTAATTCGTAGGCATGCCTGGCTAAAGGAGCAATCTTTGCTAGACCATGTCAAGGCTAAACTCCTCGATGCTCCAATGGAGAAACAAAATTTATTTGGCTCCCCTGCACAGGAGATTCTAAAGAAGGTGGAAGAAAAAGCAAAATCTGTGCAAACAGTAAAGGAATTCCTGCAGGTCCAACCTCCGAGGTTCAGCAGAAACTGGCCTACAAAGAATTGGTCCTTTCCAGACACCTCCAGAGCACAGAGGGGCAGGAACAGACGCCCTAGAGGCGGAGGTCAATCAAAGGGTGCCTACAGGGGCCGTCAGTGGCAGCCTGCCCACCAGAGGAGTAGTGCCACAGCTACAACTACAACCACTACCACAGGACAGACCCAATGACTTGACTCTGATTCCGCCTACCAGGGATCAACTGGAAGCTCCCTTGGGCGGAAAGCTGGCTCTATTCTCAAAAAACTGGCATTGCATTACAAAGGATACATGGACATTGCAAACAATAGACAAAGGCTACAGGTTTTACTTCCACACTTTGCCAAAAAGGGACGGAATGCCAAACCTTCCACCAAACCAGAAGGCAGAGGCTTTAAGACAAATCAGCAATTTACTTCAGATGAAAGCTATAGAAAGGGTACCATCTGTAGAACAAGGCCAAGGATTTTACTCCAGACTATTCCTTGTACCAAGAAAAGAAAACCAATGGAGGCCTATTCTCGACCTGTCCGCAATGAACACATATCTCATTGTGCCAAAATTCAAAATGCTGACCCTACAGCAACTTCTTCCCATGCTGGGCAAGGAGTCTTGGCTGGTGACTCTAGATCTCAAGGAGGCATACCTGCACGTCCCTATCCGACCAGATTGCAGAAGACACCTCAGATTTCTTGCAGGATCAGAGCATTATCAATTCTCAGCATTGCCCTTTGGCTTGTCTACTGCGCCCAGAGTATTCACGAAATGCCTGGCATCAGTAATTGCACATTGCAGACTTCAGGGAATTAAAATTTATCCATACCTGGACGACTGCCTAATACAAGCGGACAACAAGAAAAAATTGTTAAGGGACTTGGCCTTTGTCATACACCTGCTACAGGCCTTGGGATATACAGTCAACATCCAAAAGTCAAGACTAGTACCATCCCAAAGGATAACCTTTTTGGGTGCGGATCTGGACACAATCACTCAGATGGCTTTTCTCACAGAAGAAAAACAAACACAACTTCCAGATTATTTCATGATTTTGACAAGACAAACTCAGCTTACTGCAAGGAAAGTCCTGCAGGCCCTGGGTTACATGGCATCCTGCATAATGTTGATCCCACATGCCAGGCTGCGTATGAGGAAATTGCAATGGTACCTAAGGAATGTATGGTCTCAACACAGTCACAGTCTAGAAACCATGATACCAATCATTCCATGCCTTCAAAAGGAATTCCTGTGGTGGGCTCAGGCCTGCCAGTCCAACAGAGGGTTGCCCTTCAACAAACCAAAAAACAAGGCAGACCATCACCACGGACGCCTCAGACCGAGGATGGGGAGCACACATGGAGGACAAATGCATCCAAGGCCTATGGCCTCAAGGGCAACTAAGCATGCACATAAACCAAAAGGAAATGCTGGCAGTGAGGCATGCAATCGAGGCATTCAAACCATTCCTCCAGGAAGGACATGTCTTAATAAGGACAGACAACACCACGGTCATGTGGTACATAAACAAGGAGGCACACATTCCTACCCTCTATGCCGGATGGCAATGAATCTGTGGAACCTATGCCTGAATCTCAATATCCAGCTGCAGGCCAAATTCGTACCAGGAAAAGAGAATTCACTAGCAGACAGCTTAAGCAGAACTACCACGGATGCACACGAATGGATGCTGCATCCGGACATCTTCAAACTCATAACAAAGAAATGGGGAATGCCAGAGATAGATCTGTTCGCCACCCCACTCAACCACCAACTGAAGAAATTCTGCTCAAGGACATACCACCCACAAGCCTGGAGGGTGGACTCTCTCTCAGCTGGAATGCCCTAACAGTATATGCCTTTCCACCTCTCCCATTGATGTACAAGGTTCTACTGAAGATCAGGGAGGAACAGCCAAAGGTGATGCTAATAGCTCCGGACTGGCCAAGACAACACTGGTATTCGCTACTGAAGCATGTCTCAGGCGAACTCATGGCCTCTTCCCCTATGGCCTCTTCTTCTAACGCAGAACACTTTCAAGACCCTGCATCCAAACTTGAAAACATTGCAACTAACTGCCTGGAAAATTCCTTAAAACCAAACCAAACTGTTTTATCTCAGAGGGTGAAGGACATTATCCTGGAGGTTCGCAGACCTTCCACAAGGAAGACATACTCAGCTAAATGGAAGAGATTTCTCATTTGGAGCACATCAAAGGGCACAGATGTCACAGTGGCAAACCTAGCACACATCCTAGAATACTTAGCAGAATTGTTCCACAATGGCCTGTCTTATTCTTCCATTAAGATTCATGCTTCAGCAATTTCAGCAGAATACAATATGGATCCACCTATCTTCTCTCACCCTCTTCTCAGACAATTTGAGAGGGATCAAAAATGTTAAACCTCCAAGGAGACCCCCTCCACCTGCATGGGATCTCAATGTTGTGCTGGAAAAATTGACATTACCTCCTTTTGAACCAGCAGCATCAGCAGACCTACAGTTTTTATCTTGGAAAACTGCTTTTCTTCTGGCAATCACTTCAGCAAGAAGAGTATCCGAGTTACAGGCATTAATGGCAGTGCAGCCTTTTCTTATTTTCCACCATGATAGTGTCACTGAGAACCAATCCTACCTTCATGCCAAAGGTGGTATCCAGGGTATCCTTAAACCAAGCTATTCATTTGCCTACGTTCTTCCCTAACCCACAGAACAAAGGAGAAAAACTTTTGCACACCTTGGATATACACAGACAACTGCGCTACTATCTGGACAGAACTAAAACCAACAGAAAAACTGACCAACTTTTTGTAGCATATGCAACTGGGGTGCAAGGAAGAGCAATTTACAAACAGACTATTTCAAAATGGATAGGAAATTGCATTCGCTTTTGCTACTCCTTTCATGGAAAGACAGCTCCTGAAAATATCAGGCCTCATTCCACAAGGGCCACAGCCACCACTACAGCTTTCCTACGAGGGGTGGCTACCAAGGACATTTTAGAAGCTGCTACTTGGAGCTCCGTGCATACATTTGCCAAGCATTACAATCTACCTTTATACTCCAGATCCCGAGCAGGGTTTGCAACTGCAGTTCTGCAGGGGATCTTAACTACACCATCTTTCTGTTAGTACCTCCTCCCCCAGTTTGGCTATGGTATTCTACCCATATGTTATGACTGCAGATGAATCCTTGAAGGACATAGTACAGTTTTGTACCTACCATAAATGTAGATGTCCGATGGGTATGCATCTGCAGTCAGGATTACCCACCCTCCTTCCCCTCTGTGGTATTCCTAGGGTGCTTACCCCTCTTTCAGCTAGCTGGGGGAATCTATTATGGTGTATTTGTTTGTATAATATGTATATATATATATATATATATATATATATATATATATATATATATAATGTGTATATAATTTGCTACTGTTTGGAACTTTTCAGCATTTATCCAAATTTAGCCTTCCTAGAGGGCACCTGGCATCTGGGGCAAGAAACACTGAGGAAAATGGCGTCGGCTGATGCCTTTATACCCCAGAAGCTCTGACGTCGGGGAAAGTGCGACATCAGCCGAGGCCAGACCCAGACTTTGGAATCCGGCCGACCGAAGGGCTGCCTGAGGCAGGACAACCCATATGTTATGACTGCAGATGCATACCTATCGGACATCTACATTTATGGTAGGTACAAAACTGTACTGTATTCACTTGGGAGGTTGCTGCTAATTTGGTGGGCTTAAGTTTAGTTAAGTTTTTTTTATGTTGGAGGTAGGTACAGGAGAAAAAGAGAAGGCAGTGGCGAGATTACTAGTTGAAGGTGTGGGTTGGAGGGGAGGGGGTTGTGTTGTTTAGCTAGTGATAGTATGGTTTGTGTGAAATGTGTGTTGAATGAGGTAGCAATATTTTCGGAGTGAGGGATGTTAGGAGGAGGGGTACTGACTTTACCTGGGTGGAGGATGGAGTTTATGGAGGACCAGGATTGTTTGGGGCTGTGTTGGGAGGAGTCTAGGACAGACTGGTAGTATTGGCATTTGCCCTGTTTTATTAGCTCTTTGACTCTATTCCGTAGTTCTAGGAATTTGTCTAGTTGGGGAGTTTTGTTTTTGCGACAGTGCTCCCAGGCTTTATCCCTGTTTTTCATTTCTGACTTAGTGGTTTTCTGTAGCCATGGGGAGGGTTGTGCTTTGGTTCTGGAAAGTCTTATGGGGGCATGGTAATTAAGGATGCTCAGGAAGGTAGTATTAAAAAATTCAGCTGGGTCATCAAGACTGAGGTACTTTAGAAGATGCCAATTAAATTCTTTGAGGGATGAAATGAATGCGAGTAGGTTAAAGTTTAGTTTATGTATTTGACGGTAGATGACAGGATTGTTTGCATTCAACTCCAGCTTTTTCAGAGTTGATGACACCCCAGAGCAGCGATGTTGGAGCGATGGGCACTGGGTCATGGTTGACTTTGGAGGAGTACATGCCACCACCTCCTCAACCTCAGCCGCTGATCTAACCAGGCTGGTATTGATGCTTGGTCAGAAGTTGCCCTTCCCTAGTCATCCAACTTCTGCAATGGCATTTAAGGTCTTGGAGAGGATTTTATCCCTTTTAAGAGTTGGTGAAATACATACCTTGTCAGATTCAGTCAGATCCTCTGGTTTACCCAGAACCTCTGTCACAATCTTGTTCAGGGAAAACGTGCATTGTAGGGTCTTTCACCCTAGATCCGGAGACCCCCCCCCCCCCGAGACTTCTATCTCATCCAGTGTCCCCGCCCTAGGAAGAGGTACCCAGATTCCCTTCAGGAGTCCTTGACAGAGAACTCTGACCTTTGAGGACAAAGGATTCCTCAAATCTCCCCATGGATACTTTCTACAATCTTCTGGAATTGAAGACTGAGGGAAGGTTGAATCACCAAAATCCCTTCCTCTGAAGAGCGTTTCTTGTGGCCTTTGGTGTAGTGCCATCCATAGCCCGGGGAGTATCCCTTCCAGATTCACTTGTCAATTAAGTGTTTAGAGTGTGGAGAGAACCAGACATGGTGCTCTATCCCTAGAAAGATAGCATTTTAGTTTCACAAAAGGGTAGGACACATTGGAGCAAGGGGCCTGTAGTTAATTCCATTGTAGCAACTACAACTACCAAAAGGAACAGAGTCTGGCCATCCTCCCAATAGGGTCTTCAGAATGTTGGATAGACTTGGGAAGAGCATGCATGTTTCAGCAACCTTTGCTGCTCTTGCTCTCATTACATGGCACACTAGACCAGATTAGGGGGATTGGATTAACAAGGTTACAAAGTCACTGGCAACCTAGATGACAGCAAGGAACTTGCAAATCTGTGGAGGCTCAGTTGGATATCATGCTGTCTTGGGTTCATAGGGGGCTGCTAGGCTAATGGCCCTTACAAGTCTAGCTATATTTATGTGGAGTTATCCCAAGTGTCCATTGTTAAGTGAGTGAAGTTCTTAGAGGTACGAGTCTATGGTAATTAACAGCAACTGCTTCTTTCCATAAGGGATATGTTTTCTACCCCAGGAGTGAATTTGTGGTCATCCCTTCAGTTATTCTAGGTTTAGTTTGAAGAGTGTCGGGTAAGGGTTCTGCTTCACATGAATGGGAAGCCTGTGCCAGAGAAGGGGTAGTGTCTGGGAGATGTACCTATTTCTCCAGCATGATTGTTCATATCAGATCCTTGGAGCAAGTGATACTCATGCAGTTTGACAAATGTTTAGCATTTCCAGCAGGGCTGGGTCAGACACTGCCCTATAAGCCAGGTACAGCTCACACCTTAACAGCCTGTAGGAGGCAGAATACAGTGACAAGTCTTTCTGTGTAGGACTTGTTTTGTGTACGTTGTGTTTTCTTCGTTTGAAACCTCTGGTCTCTCCAGCTGTTTGGAGGTATCTTGTGAGATTATTACAAAAGGGAGCATTGTACTTGGTTTTTGGTCTGATGAGGGCCAAATAATGGAATTGTAACATCCTTGGATCTAGATGCGATGCCTTTACTTATGAGATGTACCACATAGCATTTCCTTACCACTGTAGATACATGGTGATTGAAGTTCAGATTGCTATCGACCAGAGTACCCAGTTCATGTACAACTGGGTCTACGCTTAGGGGGTGCTGTCTGTTGTAATTTGCATGGATGTTAGCCTTCCCAAAGGGAATAATGCATTTTTGGTATTTAATTTGTCTGTGGGTTTGGCACCAATCATTTGTCTGTTAACCCTTTCTGCAGTATATTAGCATTGTTGGGAGACTCTTTGATTGTTACCAATTTGCAGTCATCAGAGAACTTGGTCAGCCACAGGCTGTCCATGTTTGTCTGGACTTAATCCAGAACAGAAAAGGTCCCAATACAGATGCCTTTGGTACACCACTGGTGACTAGTCTTTTGCTAGAGATGAAGTTACCCACTTAGACAGTGTGTCTTGACTGTAAGCCATTTGGTGACATAAGAGTTTAATTTTTTTTCTGTAATGCATGAGTGCAGGAATGTCAAATACCTTGGCTGTCATGATGGGTGGTATGCACTCTTTTTTTCCTTGTTCAGGGCCTTTGTGACTTTCTCGAATAAGTCAACCAGGTTTAATAGGCATGATTTGCCCTTAAGTTCAAATTGGGTAGGGTCCAGAGTTTGGTGATAGCCTATGTCCTCGTTGATAAGGTCTATAATTTTTTCCATGGCTTTGCAGATTAATCTAGTCAAGCTTATGGGTCTGTAGTTCCCAGGGTCAGTTTGGTCCCTCTTTGTGCAGAGGGATTACTGTTGTCCTCCATTCTGCTGGGACGTAGCTGGTCTGCAGGCTCTGATTAAACAGGGATCTAAGTGGGTTTGCTAGGTCATGTTTTAAGTTGTATAAAAGGCAACCTAGTATATTGTCTCGTCCCATTGATGCAGCATTTTTGGTCTTGAAGAGTGCAGGGATGACTTGCTCTCTTGAGATAATCTGATGAGAAGTGGTGTCAGGAATACTTTGGGGAATGACAAGTGGGGACAGGGTGTGACATTTGCTGCAAATCAGTCAGCTAGCAGGTTGGCTATTTTCTCTGAGTATGAATGGTTCCATCCACAACCAGTTTAGTGCATAGCTGAGTGTTCCCCATTAGGTTTCAGACTTTGTTAAAGAATGTCTTGGGATTATCCTTGGCTGGAGAAACTATTTTTCCTTCATAATTAGCTTTGGGGGACTTTACAAGATCTCTTAATTGTTAATTTAGGCTAGAGAGGGATTTTTTTTCCTGTGCTGACCCAGTTCCCTCTTGCTTTTGGACATCAGTTTCTCTTGTTGTGTAGCCTGTTTATACTAGGGATCCACCAGGGTAGTGGTTAGTGCAGTAAGACTTGGATTTAATCCATTCAGGTACAGCTGATTCTATAGAACTGCTGAAGTGGTTTTACATCGCATTCATGTACATCTGTGTTTTGAGTGTTCGAGGGGGCTTTGAAACCTCTTATACCATTGCTTAGTAGGAGATAATTTTGTGTTGGAAAAATTCTTGTGTTTGAACTTGAATTGGTATCTGGTATAAGTGCATTGAAAGACTGATTTGTGGTCCGATCTTACCAGGGGTGGGGATGGAGCAGTACTCGCATTGTAGTGAGTACTACGTCTAGGACATTTGAGCTCCTCATGGGTTTGTTGTCTAACTGTCCAAGCACATTTGCATTGACAAGTCCAAGAACCTCTGAGCCAGCATGTTTGTGGTCATGTACATTTCTTATTTCATGGTTGGAGAATTAAAATCATGACTACATTGTTGGCCTGTATAGTAAATGATGCCAGTAAGTCCAGTTATGCTGTATGCTTTTCCTGGCTCATGGTGGAGGACCTGTAGTTAGCTATGATGTGGTAGAGGATTTGGCCTTTGGTTAGTTGTAAATGGATTCGCTTTAGAGTAATACCCGTAGTAGTGGTGCTGCAGTAGCGTTGTCGCCTCACAGCAAGACGTCACGTTTGATTCTCAGAGCGCCTTCTGTGTGGAGGCATGCGTGAATGGGCGTGCCTTCTTTGAAGTTTGTGCATCAGGGTTTGTAAACTCGGCACATAAAAATCCACTACCAAACATTAGCGGACTAGAGTTCCGCTGTGGCGACCCCTTCCCGGGATAAGCCGAAAGACGCAACAACTGTTTGACCAGTCTCAAGGTGTACTTACCCTTCATGAAGATGGATACATCTTTTCATTTGGTTCTTTCACACGGTTTGTGGTTTTGAGCATATGGAAGGCATTGTAGCCCTGCATGACCATGGTGCTTTTTATGGCGTTGTACCATGTCTCATAGACAGCAGGGATGTCAGCATCTTCCAAGGTGAAGAGTGCTTCTAGGGAATGCAGTTTCTTCAGATTTCTAGCATAAAAAAGTAGCACTTTGAGTTTATTTAGAGGATTTTGTTAAGTTTGGTTATTTCGATACTGCCTAAAAAAGCACAATATGGGTGGCTAATGTCTTCGCCAGTATCCAAAGCCTAGACGAGATAAACGCAGGCCATTTCTGGCAAAGCTGTGACCCATCAACCATGTCCTTGCAGGCTGACAGATATTGGATCCCCTTGGACTTGACACTAAGCCAATTAAGTGTCTCTCTTTTTTTTTCCCCCATTTTGGCATCCTTGGAGAAGGTAGAATGTTGCCTTAAGGCTAGGTTTCTACCTCCCTGTGATGCAGAGAGCTCAGTCATGTCTCTCTCTTTCAGGGAGGTACGTCTCAAGTCATTCACCCCCACATGGACTCTGACAAAGTCATACTTGTGTTTGTGGTTGAGTGACTTGATGGTCCTGGCAGCTGACAGGCAGCTAATTGTAACTCGCATCTTATCCAGCCTGGTGAGGGGAACATCTCTGTCCTGTCCCACTGTAGAGTGTCCTATGACCAATGCATTGGCTTTTGTGGTGTTTTATAGGCTTGCTTATTGAGACATTGGTGTGTGTTGTGGTTTCTTTTTGCACTGTTTGTGAGAGTGGTTTTGAAGGCACCATTTGGGAAGGTCTCTGGTCCTTTGGTAAGTTACTAGAGTGTACCTCTCCACATGTGGATTTATATATCATGTCTTTAGTGTGGGAAGTAAGTGCTGACAACCTGTTCTGCATTAATTTTGTCTGAGTCTTGCCTCCAGTTTCATAGTGTAACTACATCTCTCACATAAAGTATTTGTTTCAAGAGTAAGTGGTTGTCAGTAAACCTGAGACAGTTGCTATGCAAAATTGCCTGTCTATGACAGCAGGTGTTATCCTTTTTTGGAAGGGGATGGGTTACTTTGACAGGACTGTGCTGGTAGCTCAGCGACTATAAGAAGGACCTATACTTTGTGTAGGCTAAGCTTGAGCAGTAAAGCAGCACTGCTCAGTGTGCAACTCAGTTGCTCCTGCAGCAACAGAAAAGCCTGGGAAGGTTTCACTGACTGTTTATGGGGAAAAAGTAATTTTCAGTGTTTGCTTCTATACAGGGAACGGCCATCCACATCTGCACAGAAAACAGCGGGCTTAAATATTGGCAAAGACCAACACAGTTTAAGCTAATTACCAGTTAGGAAAGCACACAAGCCTTCCACCAGCATTCCCCAACTCTGGTTACATCAGCACACTTCTGACAAGAGTGTAGAAAAAAACTTAATGTAGAATGTCACTTTAACATTTCTATGAACTTAACATTGCAGCTGCACTGTCAGATTTTCTCGGCTGTCTGAAATTCCTTTTGGATGTCCCACCCCAGTAGTGAAGGGAAGCATTGTGAGAAATAAGCTGCTAGTGAAGTCATCCAGGAGGTTCCACCAGCACAGAGAGGATCTGGGGTCTGTTTGAGTCTTTGGTGCCTAAGAAAAACAAAGACCTCATTACCCATATTGTAGCCAAGTAGACTAAACATATTTGTTACACTAAATTCTGGATGATAACTTTGCAGTCCATTCTACCTTAGCTAAGGAAAGATGACTGTATGTGCTCTGTAGACCTCCAGAAGGCTCATCACAACACTAGCCAGGCACTATTTTCTGATGAGGAGTCTGTCACTATCCATTTTGAGCACTGCTTTATAGTCTCACCACAGCCCTTTGGGTGTTAAATGCATGGCAATGGTAACAGCTCAGCTCATGCTACAGGGATTCTAAGTCTTTCCTTACCTAGCTGACTGCTTCCTTATGGTAAATTCAGTGGCATCCCTTTAAAACAAGACTCCTTGTACATCTATGCCTATTTTTCAGTGTTATAGTAAACTTCAAGTAGTTCAAGTTGGTACCAGTCCAGGCTCTGGAGATTATAGTTGCCATCCAAATACTACTCTGATTGCTAGGCTTCCTCTCTCAAGGTTGTAATCTCTACACCTTCAGGTTCATCTGGTTCTTCTTAAAGGCCACTCTAATCCCTCATATCAGTTCAATGGCTGCTGTCATTTTGCTAGTTTCACTGGTCAGGTTCTACATGGTTATTTCAGTGGACTCTGGTCCAGTAGTCTGTGGCAACACACACTATGCAGTATCCCGTAAGATTCGAACAGGATTTGCCACCATCACATCTCATGGTGGGTAACCAACAGTGTCGTAAGGACACCCCTTTCTTTCCGACTGCAGCTATGGACACTTCCCTCCTGGGGTGGGTGGCATTTTGGGGGAGTAGTAGTCCAGGGTGCCTGGTCCCAGTTAGAGGCCAGCTTGCGCATCCAGTGTTTTGGTCCTCCCGGGGTTGCAGGTTTTTCATTACTCTCCCCAAAGATATAATGTATATATCCAGATTGACACTATAGTTGTGGTGTGGTACATCAGCAAGTAAGCCTGAACCTGATCTCACCCCATGTGTTGAGATGCCATGAAGGTGTGGCAGTGAACTCCCTTAACACTTTCTTGTAGCAGTGCACATTCAGGGAAATCCAACATTCTACCAGACAAGTTAAGTAGGAACATTCCCCATGAAGGGTTCCTTAATCCATCAGTGCCAACAGATTTTCTGCCACTGGTGGCCAACTTTACTGCAACCTGTTTGCAAAACCAGAACACAAAGTGCAGCAACTTCTTTGCCCTTGTTCCCCAGAAAGTACGGTCACTGAGGGATTCTCTAGTCTATGCTTGGCCTCCATGTCTCCTGTAAGCATACCTTCTGACTTCCCTGATAGTAGCATTTTTACAGAAAGCAGTATGGTGCAAGGAGACTGTGATCCTTAAAGCCCTGTACTGGACTGGGCAAGTTGGGTTCCCCTTCCTGTGGCCCCCATCTGGTCTGCCCTTGGGTTTCAGGCCGAATCTTGCAATCCCCTCGGGCTAATCTCACCCAGATCTCAAATCTTTCAAGCTGACTGCTAGGCTACTCCATTTCCAGTGATGGCGAGAAATCTTGAGCTGTTTGCCAAAGTGATGCATATTCTGTCTTCATCTTGGAAGTCTTCTACCAGAAATATTTGTGGCAGCAAGTGGAAATGATTTAGCATTTGGGCTGTCTATTAAGGCTTGAATCTCTCTCCAGATCCTTGCTGTTTTGGACTTCTTAGCTGGCCAGTCTTACTCTTGGACAAGCTACTTTTACTGTCAAGTTTCATCTGGCAGCTTTTTCAGTTTTCACATCTGTTAACACAGTTCTTCCACAGCTTCTCTTGAGGTTATCTAAGGCTTTCCTGAGGGGAAATTTTCACCTCAACCCCCCCCCCCCCAAAGTACAGTTCCATCTTGTAATTTGCCTTTTTGTTGGTCTTGCAGTTGATCTAAAGCTTTTGTCTTAGAAAATTATTTTCTTGGTTGCAATGAATTCTGCAAAGTAAGTGTCAACTTTATGCTTTGTCATGTAAGCCTGCTATTTTTTTTTAAGGATTGGGTATCTCAAATATTCTGCCTTTTTGTGCTTAAGGTGGCCTCTGAGTTTCTTAAACCACTCTATTTGCCAATGTTTTTTTTTCTCGAAGTTTATACGGTCTGGAACTGCACTGGCATTTAACATTTTATTTAGAAAGGGCATTAGGAAGTCTGACCACAGTCAACAGCTTTTTTTAATCTTGCATCGCTGAATGAAATTTTGGCAGCTACTTGGGCAAATACTCGCACTTTTGGAATGAAAGCAAGCTTCACCTTCAGTTGAAGTTAAGGGCTCCATTTAGCTCCATCATTCTTCAAAATTTCTTAGTACCACTGAGACCAGCTTGGGGGGGGGGGGGTAGCTCTGTAATACAGGTCGAAACTGATGGAAAAGACCACATCTGGTAAACTCTAGAGTATTTACCGTAACTCTAGATCTGTGTTCCAGCTGTATAAACATCCCCTATATTCGCCCCCTTCCGAATGTACTTCTGTCTAGTTCACAGTTTGATTACTGTACAGACCTGACTGAAGTCTTTTGTTGGACCTCTTTAGGTTCAGGCCTTTGTGTTTTGTTTTTCTTGGAAGGGTCCAGCAAGAACAGGGCAAACTGAGGAGATTGGTTGTTGCAGGGCCTTATAGGAGAGGAGTTTGAGTTTAGGGGCAATAGTGTGATTTCTGGCATCTTATCCAGTAGGATCAAACAACCCACAGGTTGTTGTAGAAACTAGAACTGATCCAGAGGTATGATACATACATAACTTTAGTTTTGCTTGCATGCCTCACTTCTTGCCACTCAAATGGTGGAAATTTCCTCAATGCCCTTGTCAGTTTCACCTAGTCACTATAGATACAAACTTTAGTCTGCTTTGAAAAGCGGCTGCTTGCTTGATGGGAATAACCCTGTCAGCTAAGGATAAATAGTTTCTTTGAATCTTTGCATCTACAGTGATAGTGGAATACTATACAAGACCATTGCCTTTCATGCCTCTGACACGTGTCGCATGACTGTGATCCTTTTGTGTTTCCCTAGGTGGTGCAGGTAAGGTCAGGAATGTTGGCCACTACAAAATCGCAATCTGATACATCAGGATAGAGGCAACTAATACCCTGTTAGTCTCCTGGATACTGACTCTGTAAATGGTATTTAACTGAGGTAGAGCATTGATTCACATGGAACGGTTTTACTCTTCCTGTGGACTTTGTCTAGTTAAGCCACTTTTTCTGTTTCACAGTAAGCAAGTGGAGGTGAGGTAAACCATGGATTACAGGACGCATCTTGAGAAGTTCTTAGCCTTAACCCAAACGCGGTCTAGATGACTTTTTGAACCGCCTACTTTGGGGCCAGATTCCTAATTCCGCCAGTACGAAGAGACTTGACTGTTTTTATTGGGTTTTGGACCCTCATAAATGCCTTTAGAAAACCCCCATTTTGAATCCAGATGCTGTATCTGTGGAGCCTGCTGGCAGATCTAGACTGGCTTCTAGGCACAGTACTACTAATGATAGGAAGAGCAGACTGTTGGATTTGGCTGAAAAGTAGATAGCTAAGCCTTGATTTGTCAAATTTGCATCCCATAATACCAAGAACATGTCCTTAAGCAACCCCAGAGTAGTTGGAGCACTGGATGAAACTATCTACTCTAAAATCCACATTGGTTTGCAGTAAGCATGTGATGCTGCAGATAACTGCATCTAGAGATGCTTTTAGAAAATGTTCCTATTTGAAAGCTGCCCCCCTTCCAAGGGTGCAAAACCACTGTTTGCAAATGCTGTGCTAGTTCAGGAGCTGCTTTTCGATCCCTGTGTGCTTAAGCTTTAAAGAGAATTTCATAGTCTGTGACTGTTGGTCCACAACCCCATTTCCAAAAACATGAGGAAACCATCCAGATGTAGCCTTATTGCGATAGGCTGGTCAGAGGGGAATAGCCAGAGTAAGGAGGCTACTCTGAAGAGAAAATGACGTTTAGAAGCCTGAGATTTTTGGTTCTCTGTCTTTTCCACAGAACAGCTGTGACTACTGCACTCCCCTCTCCATCTCACACCTACGTCTGTTCTCAAGATATGGGGAAATGCTGGTGTTCAACTCGAGCATAATCTCAGACCGTTAGATTTTCCAAATAGTCTCTGGTAGGAGTAAATGCTAATTCATGACAAAAATTGAAGAAAAAGCGTGCCATCAGTTCCCAAAGGCCAAATTCACCTTCGAGGGACAGTGTCCAGATGTTTTAACCTGTGGACTGATGGAGCTGGTCCTTGAGTGACACACCCATATGAGGGTTTCACTGAAGACTCTTTTCGTACCACGAAGAGTCCCTGGGTACATATCCCAGCTGTGTCAAAGCTAAAACAAGTTCCTACAATTGAGGCTGCTAACCATTCAGCCTGTATTTCCATTCATAAGCCCCCCCAGGCTCTGATAATTTAAACTATGCCTTAGACTCTGTATACTGGTTTTTCAAGAGGCAGTATGTGAGTTTTACTTGAGGATATGATTTTGGTTTACTTCCCTTCCTCTTTGATTAAGCTACTGATTCGAGACTATATTTACAAAGTCCTGATCTCAGTGAAGGTACATTGCAGAACCAACAGTGTCTACTGAAGCATACCCTAGATTGGGCTTCTCTTTGCGACCAGAAGTTGTCTTCACCTGTAAGGAAGACAGTTTTCCAAGGAGGTCTGCGGGACTCCTTTGCAGGCAAGGCTAATCTTCTACACACTTCACACACTGACTGTCCTTTTTCAGGACTTGGTGCAAGTGTCATGACAGCCAGACAGTTGAGTATCCTGGGCCATGTGGCTTACACCATTCTGATGGTCTCCCTGTCCAAACTGCAGATTAGGAAAATTAGTGGCAGCTAAGGAGTGCTTGGGGCCAGCAGTTAATTGCTGGGTTCAGCAGTTAACTGCTGGAGTGCAACATACCAGTCCCATCCTGCCTGAAAAAGGAACTGAGGTGGTGAATGCTGCAGCTGCTGGAAAGCAGGCATGCACTTCAGACAGCCTGACAACTATACTCTTGCTATGAGTGCCTTTGGTTCAGGGCATCCATACTCTACATCTGAAATTAGAGAACCCCTGGAAAAGTAAATTGCACAGATATCAAGATGCCGGTCATCTGGGCCTTCAAAACTTTATAGTCTGGGTGCAGGGGGTCGTTAACTGACATCTCAAGCATGCCCTCTTTGGGGCCTAATCAGGCAAGTAGTGGAGTCCAGAGTTATCCTGAAAGTCACATGTATACCCCCAAGAGAACTTCACGCCAGACCATGTAAGTGGAACCTCAGCAGACCGACATAAGTGGGTGCTGCATAGGGAAACATTCCTGGATCTCGGACTGATGATGCACCATATGTAGGAGTGCAGCATAGCAACATAGATTTGAAGAAAGAAATGCTATAAAGCAGCACACCAGCAAGCTGGAGTAGTGGATGTTTTCTCTGTGAATCAGGCAGTATATGGCTATTATCTTTCTCATGAATTGGGCTAGTATCTGCCTATTATCTTTTCTTTTATACTTGTGCTGTCCAGATTATTCCAGAAGCTGAAGGAAATGCCAGCAATTCTTTGCCGCTCAGGCAACATTTTTTTTTCTACTGATACGATTTCCTCCTGTAAAAAGCATGTGCACTTTTGATGCAGTCCAGTGGGTCTTTTGTACTTCCCCATGTCTCCACTCTGAATGTAACATCTGGAATGATAGGAGCTTATTACCCTTGGGATACCTAAGGTTATACCAGTCATCATGAGGGAAGTTAGAAGGCAAACTAGAAGAAAATGTGTAGGAAAATGGAAAAGTGTTCCCCCTCTGTTAGAGGCAGGGATAATCATTCATTAGCTGCATGTGCCTGCAGTTCCCATCAGTTTTCTCAGCTTTAACTGGTCCTTTTATTAAGGGAGACCATGTTACTTTGTAAGTTTAACCTTCCTGTAGTCTTCGCCAACTGATATAAGCCCCAGTCAATTAAATCTTAAGGTGCATCCTGCATCTCGGGTGGGGGAAATGCAACACCTTCCTGTGATTTTTAATCTTTTATAGTGGAAAAACTAAGCTTACTTCCCTTTAAACCCACTTCTTTAGCATCCGTAAGATTTTTTGACCTGGAAAACTAGCAACTCATTTCAGTTGCTTCAGCATGTAGTGTCTTTCAGGAGACATTTTATGCACAAGGTTGGAGTAATGTTGCACAATAACCTCTCTATCATGCCAAAAATATTTACTGAAACAATCCATCTTGTTCCCTAATCCAAAGAATAAAGGGGAGAGGATCTTAAATTCCCTAGATGTGCATTGACTGACGCTAGTAATTGAATAGTATAGAGTGCCAGGAAAACAGGCTAGCTCTGTTGTAACCTTTGCAAAGAAAACAAATGGTTTCTATGACAAAGCAGATCCAGGTATATAGAACACTGTATTGCAAAAATTGTAGCAGAATTTTGCAGGATGAGAGCCCTACCTATTAGGGATATAGCAAATGCCAGTGGCTTTCTTAAAGGGGTTTAGTGCCTACAACTTCTAGTCAGCCACGTGACACTTAAATCACACACACACTCAAAACATTAACTGGGCATTTCCAAGTCTAGACCCAGGTTCTTCTCTTTGAATGTCATGCTGTAGTCCTCCACCCTGACTATCGGATCAGCTCTAGGAACATTTCCTTAGTGACTTAAAGTACACAGTACAATTGTATAGGCTGCTTAAATGGAAATTTATTGCGACCAGGATTGTGCACAGACTTTTCTCAAATACGGCCCTAGCCACGAGGTTAAACAGAATAGTACAGAAATTATATCCGTAATACAAATCAAAAGATGACATACTTTGTATGTGCTAACAGTCAGATATAACAGATTTGATCCAGTCTGTATATATAGATTGAGGCAAATGTAATGAGACCCATGCGCAAGTTGAAATTATTGAATAGGTCATAATAGTTTATTGAACAAGCAAGATGCATCTGTAACTCAGATATATTGAAGCAGTCACATTTGTGCTTCAGTTAAATTTTTTTTTAAGGAATAACTGTTGCAGTATGTCATCACCACTAATTTCCTCAAGGAAGGGATTCCAGACCACAGGGACAGTTTTGCTAAATATTTACCACCGTGGCAGTAGTAAAATATGACTTCTGGTTATGGATAGTGATGCACACATACCTGAAACTGTTAGACATGAATGTGTTGGCTACTGAAGAAGGAAAGAGCAGTTTTTTATTTTTAACTGTTTGCAGTATAGTTGTATAAGCAATTTAACGATTTCAAAAACCACAACCACCAATGTAGTGTTGAGCAAATTCACTGCAAGCCACCAGCAATATTTTAAATTTTTTAGTTCTTGTGTCCCTCTAAGGCAAGGACGTCATCAGAATTGAATATGCTCAATACTTTCAACACACTCACCTAGGAAATGGCTCAAGTATTTATCCATTGTCAGGGTTAGCCCCACTAGACTAGTGGCCTTTTTTTCATTGGAGACACAAGGTGATATTTATAATAGTAGTAACTTGACCATGGTTTTGAGGAACTTGCCTTACTCTTTTTGGAGCTGTTAGATGGCTCTGGAGGGCTCCTACAGCAGCAAGGAAGAGGTCTAAGGGAATCTGCAGCATGGAGGAGGAAAAGTTATGGAGATTTTGGAAGTAGAAAATGAGAATTTGATGGAAAACTTATTAAATATGGAGCTTCCGAATGTAAATAGATTCCTGTGTGATGGATGTTAAAAATGAACATTGTTTAGTAGTTTCTATGGAGAAAGACATGCGTGAGTGTCGAAGTGGTGCAGGTAACAGAACTTTTGCATCAAGAGGGCTTGAAGATCTGTTGTGATCCAGGTGATAGTTCTGTTTCATGGGGGTGAGATGGTAAATAATTTTTGGAATTGCTGAGGATGGTAATGTGGAAGAAGAAATGGGTGATGTTCCAGCAGAGAATGCAGCAGCTAAAACGTATGCAACAGTGACAGAAAATAAAAAAAGGAAAGCGGCAACAGATGTCTGGTTTTGTGTCAGCAGATAATGCAGTAACTAAAACTTGTGCAGCAGTGACAGCAAGCAAAACAGGAGAGCAGCAACAAACTTTTTTTTTTTTTAAGGCTGACTATGAGAATAAGAGGAAAATGAAACTAATAGAAATGTATGGGACAATTTGGTAACTCATATGGGTTTTGAAGTTCAAGAAATTTGTTTTTATGAATATGGGATAGAGACTTTGTGACTTAACATTTGAAACCGGTAGATTGATGACATTTTTGGAACTGTTTAATGAAAAGGATGACACCTGGAACAATTTTTTCTAGTAGTAACAACTATTAATGTTACTTGGCAGTTGAAAACTGATGAACTGGAAGACTTGAGTACTTTTCAGTGTGTGTGAAACTGTTAATATTGTAAAAGTTAAAGATGAGGGAATCTTGCAGAATGGAGCATGGAGGTTGGAAGTGGTTTTGAAATGTGGAGGAAAAAACACGGTGAAACACTTGCTAAGTGTTTGTGTGGTTGGTCATACAGGGTCATTAAGATACATTGGCCAGCCTAAGTCATGTTTCTTTTGTGAGACTCGCATTTAATGAGTATGATAAGTTGCAACGTAACCAGTGTAGAGAGAGAGAGGAGATGTACGGCAAGAAATGTGCGCCTGAATGCAGGTTGTGTGAAAGACACTTGGATGGTTTGTCAAGAGCAAATAGCAAATGAAAAAGGGCTAAAGGAAGAAAACACTAATGAACAAGAGGGTAGGGAGAGGGTGAAGTAAAGAAACTCGAGAAGAAAAACATATATAGATGGGAAAAGTGAAGAGTGCATGCAGGAAGGGATAGATACCAATTTTTTTGAAGTTCTAGTCAGTGAAAACTGATTAAGATCAGTGATTGTGCATAAACCCAGGAAAATACTCAATTTGGTTGAGTAAAAATAAAACAATTAAAAATATTTCCCCTAAACGTTTATAAAAAAAGGAAAAGTAACAGCTTTAGAGTACTTTCAATAAATGTGAACAGTAGCTCTGTAAGAAGGATAGAAGTACTGGAATGGTGTCCTAAATGTGATTTGGATGATGTCTTGTATGTGAGATTCCAGACGAGTGAAGAAAAGACTGCAAACAGAATGAAACTTAACAAGTGAGCATTCTGGAGTTGCAATGTTGTATTAAAAAAAACCTGAGAATACTAATGTTGGGAAGGTTAACTGTTGTGGATGTGAGATGAAGAGAGAATTTATAGAATTATAGCATTTATAGAATTATAGCATATGTACATATACCAACCAAATAAAGAAAATAGTTTCATTGAATATAGACACTGGTAGTTAATATAACTATAACTGCAGGGAACTTTAGTTGTGATTTAAGGGGAAAATTTAATTGCAATATATAAAAAAAAATACAGGAATTGATAAAATGTGTTAAGTGAGGAACAGAAGGAGGTACTTGAATCTGAAATTGTGTTAGAAGGTTTTGGGGGGGTAGGGGATGGTGATGGCTGTGATGGAGGTGATGAAAGAGTATATATTAAAACAGGAAAAGGGGAAAAATGAGAGATGAAATTGGAGAAGGGGAAGTTTTCAGTTATGGAAGGCTCATACAACCATGAAGGACTTCTATTTAAAAAAAAAAAAAAAAAAAAAAAAAAAGTCTGTGATTGAATTTAAATAGTGTGCCTTTCTTTCCCAGCTGTCATTGGGAAAAAGTGTGGGAAAAATGTATAGAAATGTATTGGAGACTTGAGAATAAACTCTAGAAAAATTAAGACATTACTGTTTAATGAGAAATATTTACAAGGGAAAACGAAGGAGGTATCTGCATATTTGGGTAAAATAGTAAAGGTGGGTATTGGTATAATGAGAGAAATGAAAAATGTAAAAGTTAAATACAAGAACAAATTTGGTATTTTAGTACAGCATGTAATAAATACTTGCAGTAGGAATAAGGAAAATAAGAAAAGGAAAAGGGTAAAAGAAATAGAAATCCCGGACAAATTAAGGAAAATTTAGAAAGAAATTACTAATAGTGAAATGGATGGAAGTACTTGGGAAAGTAATTGCTTATTCAGTATCTGGCCCAAATGGTGTTAAGGTATGGAATGTACAAAAGTGAATTGGCAATGAAAATATTTCGTAAATATACTGAGGGGTTGAAGGAAGGGTTTGTTAATGAGTTATGTAGTGGTGTATTTTATACGGGGAAAAAAGATAAGTGAAATTGGAAACCCATCGGACTAAAGCAGTTCATAAATTTTTTTTAAAATACAGGTGAGAATGTATTGAATGATGAATATTATAGAAAAAATATGTGGTATAAAAGGGAAGGGATGTTAAGAATTATTGGTTGAGAGTAGTCGTGGATGCTGCAAGTAAAATGAAGGATGTGGAACTGATGGGTAGGTATTAGCAAGGCATTTGTTAGTGTGATATGCTTTGTGGGATGTTATGGAGAAGTATGGAATAGGTAATAGAACTGAGGTGCATCTGGGTCAGCATACTAAAATAGTGTTGGTGAATGGGTGACTGAGTAAAGCAGTATGCATGAAGTATGGTATCAGATAAGGCTGTCCCGTGAGTGGAATATTGTTTGCACTGGTAATGAATGGGATAGTGAGTAAAATAGTTTATAAGATAAAAGATGGTATATATTCGATGCAAAGGAAAGTGGTGATTTCAGTACTTTTGGCATGTGCAGACAATACAGTTTTCGCCAAGGAAAAAAAAAAAATGGATGAGTGAAGAGTTGGTTTGTCTGGTTAGTTAAAGGAAATTTAAATGACCTTGAAGGGTTTGGGTGATGTGGAAGATTGGATGTGTGTACTTTCTCAATTAATAAGGTGTCACCTTTGCTAGGGAAAAAAAATTGGGGAAATGGTATAGTTAACAAATGCAATTTGGAGTGTGATAAAAGAAATTATAGATCTTTTGTGTAAAGACATAGATTAGCATTCAGCAAAAAGGTTTATATGGTGAAGTCTGTATTCATGGGGAAAAATAACACAAGTCAAGTTGTTTATATGGTCTCACAAAAATATGAATGTGCAGATGTTCTTTGTTTCACTGTTGCAGTCATCACATTTGGGTTATCTGTCTGCAGGTAGCCCTCAGTCGGCCTGAATACCAGAGTCTTGGGATTTCTGCGTCGGATGCTGTTGCCTCTTCCATGGTGTCAGATTGTCAGGGGTATAAAACATGCATCAGACGCCATTACATCAGCCTTTCTTGCCATGTGGGAGCCCGAAGCAGAAGCAGTTCGCAAGTGCCGGTCAGCCGCTACCTGAAACTTTGTTATTTCCGAGTTTCAAACCTGAAGTCTTCTAAAGTGAAGTACCTCATTGGGGATAATTTTTTCTTGCTCTAACCAATGTCAGAAAAAGTCCACTTGTCTTGCCTGTGGAAAGGAAATACCTCAGAGGTTTTCATTCTTACTGTGTCACCTGTTTAGGCCCAGACCACGACGTTCCTCGCTGTCTGTTTTGTGCCTTGTTCAACGCCCAAACTATTCGTCATCAGGCTATCTGTCGCTAAATTCTTTCACTGTCGTTCTCCGCATTCTGAAATGGCTTCATTAAGCCATCCATCAATCTTCCAAAAAAAGGAAGGATAGACTGAGACAAACCGTATAGGTCCAAAACTGCCGACGACACTTCCGTTAAGCTCGTCGCCAGTCCACCGGTACTCAGTGAGGCGCTTTCGCAGCCTCTGATACCCGCTTCTACAGATTTGCAGGCCTCTGCTGAGAACCTTTTGCAGTCTGGTATCGCACAAGATGCTTTGAATGTCTCTACCTTGGATGAGTCCAGAGTCACTGTGCAGGCACCAGCTTCTGAGGGTGTATTCAGACCTTCCAATGTTCGTATTAAACAGACTACTTCGTTTTTGACTAAAACTACCGAATTTCTCAGGCCCAGAGTATGCACTACGCCTAGGAAACAGACTGCCAAAGTGCATTCTCAAGCTCCCATTCCTCAGAAACAAATGCTTAGAATGGCTGAAGACCTTATTACTCTGGCTTACCCCTCTAAAAGGCAAAGGATTGATTTTCTTTCTGATTCTACAGACCATGAGTCCAATGACTCTGACCCCTCTGATTACCAGGACGTACCCTTATCCACCTATGAGGATTCAGATGCAGAGGATTCCATTCCCTCTGCCTCCCCTCCAGAGGATTTTTCTTTTGATGAAACCTTGCATACCTTAAGAGCATTTCCGCTGGGAATGCCAGGACTACCTGCAGTCCAAAAAGAGATTCAGGGAATTTTTAGACTTGCCTCAGCACAGGCCTCTAGCTTATACCCCCCTGTCCTGGATATTGTAGATGTCTTCATGGAATCAAGTCTTACCCTGATACTTTACCTCCAGCTCCTAGAAAGCCTGACAGGTACTACAGAGTACCTGACTCTCTCAAATTTCTCTTTAAAATCCTACTGCGGATCCAGAGACCATTTCCCAGTGACCTAAAGGTATTAAGGCTACTACAGTCAAAAACCCTACCCCTTCGGACAGGGATTCTAGGGCTTTAGACAGATTGGGTAAGAAGATGTATACCTCTGCAACTCTTGCCATCAGGGCTGTAAATCGCCAGTTTCACATGTTAAAGTACTAGCAGCATATTATGGAACAAATTAAACAAAAAATGTTGATTCCTGATTGCGCAGAAAATAGAGATTTACAAGAGTTAATGCATTCTGCAAACCAAGTTGGTAAGCATACTTTGCAGTGTGGTTTTGATGCCTTAGAAGCATCTTGCAGGGCTGCTGTCAATGGGTCTGTTCTGAGAAGGCCTGCTTGGCTGAAGAAACAAATCTTGCCAGACCATGTCAAAGCAAAATTGCTAGATGCTTTTATTTAAATCAAGAATGTTTGGCACAAAAGCAGAAGGTGCTCTTAAAAAGATGGAGGAAAAAGCTAAATCTATGCAAATTGTTAAAGATTTCTTACAGGTACAACCACCTAGATTCAGTAGGTATTGGCCTTCAAAAACCTGGTCCTTTCCAGCCCCATCCAGGCTTTCTCAGTCCAAACCCAGGGGCAACAGACCACAAAGACTACAGTCTCTGGGTATGTACAGATCTGAACAATGGAGTGCTTCCACCTCAAAAACAGGGAGTGGTAAACCACCCTCTTAAGGAAAAAGCTCACAATGACTTGTCCTCCCTCCTCAGCCATGCCCAAGTACTTGCACCCCTAGGAGGAAAACTTGCCCCGAATGCAAAAAAACTGGGAATACATTACCCAGGACCGATGGGTCGTAAACATTGTATCCCAGGGATACAGATTCTACTTCCATTCACTGCCAACTCCAAGCAGATTGCCAGACCTTCCTCCAAACCAGTGGACAGAGACTCAAAAGCAAGTACTTTCTCTTCTCAGTATCAGGACTATTCCCCCTGTTCCAACAGAGCAAAGGGGGACAGAGTTTCTACTCCAGACTATTTCTGGTGCCCAGAAAAGAGAACTCTTGATGCCCTATTCTGGATCTGTCATTTCTCAACACCTTCATGGTGGTACCAAAGTTCAAAATGCTTACACTCCAACAGGTGCTTCCTATGCTAGCCAGGGACTCCTGACTGGTCACCCTAGACTTAAAAGAAGCTTATCTACACATCCCCTTAAGGGAATCTTGCAGGAAATATCTACGTTTCAGGGCAGGCTTTATGCACAGTTATCTACACTTCCCTTTGACTTATCTACTATGCCCATGGTATTCACAAAGTGCCTGGCTTAAGCCATTGCATGCTGCAGAGAGAAACATTCAAATTTTCCCTTAATTGGACAGTTGCCTGATTCAGGTGGACAGTTGGGAATTACTGCTTCAGCACCTGACATTTGTAAAGAGACTTCTAACTTCTCTGGGGTATACCATTAACGAAAAGAAATCTCATCTGGTACCCAGCCAAAAAATTGTATTCTCCCAGATGGCATTCTCACTCCAGAAAAGCAGGTTTATTTGACAAATTGCTTCAAACTACTGGCCAGCCAAACCCAGCTATCTGCAAGAAAAATACTGCAAGCCCTAGGGTTCATGGCCTCATGGCATTCTCCTAATTACAATATCCTGGCAGATCGATTCAGTGCCAACTTCACCCACCTCACCCCCTAAATGGCCCATCTCAATACCAGAAGATTGCCAAAATTCCAGTAATAATGGCCACACAAGTTTAAAAAAAAAAAAAAAAAAAAAAGGCTTTCCAAAGCTAAGAATACAGCATCCATGGGATCAGATGACATCCTGGGCTGTGTACTACTTGAACTACAAAATTAACTGGCACCTCACCTAAGTGTCATGTTTAGTCATAGCCTCACCTCAGACTTTGTGCCCACTGACTGGCGCACAGCTACAGTTCTCCCACTCCACAAGGGGGAACCCAGCTTGGATCCCGGGAACTACCACCCCATCAGTCTGAGCCTGATCTGCAAGGCCATGGAACTTACAAACAAAGACATTGGCAACCTTCAAACACTGGACCCCGCCCAGTTTGGATTCGTGAAGGGCCGATCTTGTCTCTTGAACCTGATTGACTTCTTTGAATCAGTCTCTAGAGCTGTGGACGAGGGTAAGGCGGTCTACATAGCCTATCTGGACTTCGCCAAGGCCTTTGACACCATCCTCCACTCTGGAATAATAGATAAACTTACTAAGCTGGGCATTAAGCCGTACATCACTCGGGTTGCCGACTGGCTTACTGACGGAGAACCCACATTGTGAAAGTAGCCAACTCCAAATCCAAGTGGAGTACTTCAGGGTTCAGCCCTGGGACCGCTCTTGTTTGGCATCTACTTCTCTAAAGTACAGGCCAACACTAATGGACTCTAGCTAACAAAGTTCGCAGATGACTGCAAACTGGGAGCCATTATTGAATCACCAAATGATGTGGATACTCTATATAAAAAAGGGCTTTACAGAAACAGATGCTTGGTGCCAGAGCCATGGGCTCAAGCTCATTGCCAAGAAATGTATAGTTATCCCCTTTGGGAAAAAAACATGTACCCGTGAATTACCACATAGGTGGCAGTACACTAAACACCGAAAGTGTGATGAGACTTAATGACACAGGTGGCCAGTAGTCTCACCTTCGATAACATTGCCACAACAGTCAGGAAATCCTATGTGGCATACCTAATCACTAAGGGCTTTTCATCCAGAAAAAAGGAGGTCATTGTCCCACTGTACTCATTAGACCCATTATAGAATACAAAGCCCCATTTGGTATGTACCTCTCAAGACATCTGCAGCAGCTGGAAAGGCCGCAGAAATACCTCACTAAAAGAATCACAGGCCTAAAGCAGATGCCCTACGCTGATCGCCTGAAAAAACTCCAGCTATACTCTGTCGCATATCATCTACTCTGAGGGGATCTCTGCTTAACATACAAAGCCAAGTCAAACCTTGTCATCAAAATAAACAAAACATGCTGGAAGGATACGTTCTTGACCCAGAGAACTCCCCAGACTCTGGAATAGACTTGCCCATAAATGTCAAGCAAAGCACCTCTTTGGCCCTCTTCAAAAGGAACCTTGACAATCGGATTGGAGAAAGGAAATTCATCCTGGAGATCACATCAGTCGCCCTGCTAGACAGGGGTCCAGAGAGGTAAATAGTGTGGGAAGAAATAGCCAGGGAATTGTTATGGCTAGGCTTGTATAGGCCCTAGGGCCAATAGCCTAGTACCACCCTGTGAACCATATGCAAGACTGCATATGAGGAAACTTCAATGTTACTTGAGTCTCTGGTGTCAACATTTTCAGGACCTGGAAACAGTGATTCCTATCATTCCTTGTCTAAAGACAGAGCTCCTTTGGTGGGCAGAGGCTTGCAACCACTACAAGGGACTCCCTTTCATTCAACCCCCCCGCCATCCAAACCCTGACAACAGATGCATCAGACTATGCATGGGGGGGGGCTCACATGGCAGACAAATGCATTCAGGGCAAATGGAGCCTAGGACAAATGTGCCTGCATATCAGTCAAAAAGAAATGTTAACTGTACAGAATCCGCTGACAGCCTTTAAGTACCTTATTCTTCCAGGACACCTCTTGATAAAGGCAGACAACACGACAGTTATGTGGTACACAAACAAGCAGGGGGGGAACTCATTCCTACCCACTCTGCAGGTTAGTCATGGCTCTGTGGAACACATCCTTGAGCAACCAAGTGGACCTGCAAGCTCAATTCCTGCCAGGCAAACAAAACTCACTGGCAGATGACTTGAACAGAAATCTAATGGACCCACACAAGTGGATACTAACTCGAATCATTCAAACTTTTAATCCACAGGTGGGGGACACCAGAAGTGGACCTCTTTGCTTCCCCTCTAAACCATCAAGTGAGCAAATTTTGCACCAGAACTCCCCACAGCCAAGCATGGAAAGTGGCTGCCCTATCCTTTACATGGGAAAACCTCCCAATCTATGCCTTTCCCCCTCTGCCCCTCCTCTCGAAAGTATTACTCAAGATCAAACAGGAAAGGCCAAGGACGATCCTTATTGCACCAGACTGGCCACACCAGCACTAGGTACTCACTTTTGCGCAGTTTGACAACAGAGCTACCTTGGCACCTGCATCAGAGACCCCCCCCCCCCCCCCCCTGCTGTCCCAGCAGGAGGGCCAGATTTTGCATCCTCAGTCTTGAAAAATGGAAAAGATACTGTTCTTGGAGCCAGTCTCAGGGAAAGGGCACAGCCTTGCCCTTCTTACCTCAAATCCTAGATTATCTAGCAGAGCTGCTCCACAAAGGCCTATCCTTCTCATCAATTAAGATTCATGCCTCTGCCATCTCAGCTCATTGCAATACTGAACCACCCCTCCTTCTCTCACCCTCTGGTCAAACAGTTCCTGAGAGGAGCTAACCATTTATGATCCCTGAGGAGAGTTCCCATTCCTGCCTGAGACCTTAACTTTGCACTAGCGAATCTCACGCTTCCCCCAGCATGTTAAAATTCCTTTCTTGGAAAACAGCTTTACTTCTAGCCATAACTTCAGCTAGAAGAGTGTCTGAGTTACAGGCCCTTATGGCTGTGGAACCCTTCATTATCTTCCATACGGACAGGGTTTCCCTCAGAACTAACTCGTCATTTATGCCCAAGGTGGTATCCAGTGTGGCTCTAAACCAATCCATCCATTTACCTACCTTCTTTCCTAATCCTCAGAATAGAGAGGAAAGGATCCTGCACTCCTTGGACATGCACAGTCAACTTAGGTTATTCCTTGACGGGACTAAACCTTTCAGAAAATCTGACCAGCTGATAGTCAGCTTTACTACAGGGGCAGAGGGCAAGCCCATTTTAAAGCAAACCATCTCCAAATGGATAGCACACTGCATCCATTTCTGCTACAAACATCATGGAAAACTTACCCCACAGGGGATCAGAACCCATTCCACTAGGGCTAACTCAACCTCTACAGCATTTCTCAGGGGAGTCCCTACCAGGGACATCCTGGAAGCTGCAACCTGGATTTCTGTACACACCTTCACCAAGCATTACCACTTGCCTATCTTTTCTAAATCCAGAGCTGGATCTGCTACAGCAGTCTTACAAGGCCTGCTAGCCAGCCCTAATATTTCTTGACTGCCTCCTCCCTTCCTCAGTTTTGGGAATCATCCCAAATGTGATGACTGCAACAGTGAAACGCAAAGAACATAGTACAGTTGTGTCCATTTACCATAAATGAAGATGTTAGTGTTTTCACTGTTGCACTCCAGGTTAACCTCCCTCCAGCCCCCTGACTTTTCTGTGCTTTCTTCCTATCCTCTCTTTTTTTTATCTATCTTTTTTTTTTTTATATATCTTAATGGTAATGGTGTTTGTTTTACTGGAGGTGTTCCACACCATTTAATTGCTTCCTATTTTGGGGGTTCCTGACATCTGGGGCAAGAAAAACTGATGTAATGGCATCGGTTGCATGTTTTATACTCCTGACAACCTGATGTCATGGAAGAGGTGGCAGCATCCGACGCAGAAATCCCAAGATTCTGGTATTTGGGCTGACTGAGGGCTACCTGCAGGCAGATAACCCAAATGTGATGACTGCAACAGTGAATACACGCGAACATCTACATTTATGGTAAGTGTACACAACTGTACTTTTATTTTTCATATGAGGTTCAGTATTAAAGCCAGTGAATGTGTTGTATACAAGTGTAGCTGAAGGGGGATTGGGGTTACTAAATTGAGTTTAATTGGATTCTTTAAATTTGTGTAGAATATTTAAATAAGTGGGTAAAGAAAGAAAGTGATGAATTCAGTGAGAAAGTTCAAATATAAATAACCTGTTGCCTGTCTGCTCTATTTGCAGCTTTCTATAAATGTTCTGGGAGATGAGGATAAGGATGTGTAAATAAAAATTAGCAAGAAAAAATACAAACATGGAAAATACAAATTGCTGTAGAGAAAAATGGAATGATGTGGTATAATGTAATGAAAAATATGTAAATCTGTGGGAAAATTTACCAGAAGTGATTAAAACCATTAGTCAGTGGAAAACAGTTTCCCAAGATAGTGTCAGGATTTCCTGTGGAGATTGGTCATAACTACCAGTAAAGGGGAATATGTCATATAAAAAGAGATTGAAAGAGTGTTTTTGTCAGGAAGAGACAGCAGTTATGTTTTTGAAATGCAAGAGTAGTGAAACTGGAAAAAGTTGTGTGAAGAAAAAATTGAGAGCATTAATGATTAGTTGTGATTATGGATGTAAGAATATGTGAAAGGGCAGATAAGAATTGTATGTAGTATTGGGTTATTCGGAATGAAAATTTTCATTAAATGTTTATTGAAAAAATAGATTTTTGGTAGGTGTATTGTGAAAAATTAGATTATGGTTGTGGAAGGAAGAGTGCGGGTGTCAGTTTTATGGAAGAATAGCAATGAAAATATAAGATACATGGTAAATAGTAAAAATAGAAATTTGCATATATAAGTACCTGTACGTATGTACATTTTGTAAATATGTGAATGTGCTTTAATTCTTAAAATAAAGATCCCTACTCTGACAAGTGGTGTGGGAGATACCACTAACTCAAGCAGATTGGGCCTTTGTGTCATCTGAAGCACAGCTCACTCAGGAGTGCAGCACCCCCCTTGTACTGCATTGCAGTGTCAGCAGTCTGTCTGGTGTAGGAGTAGAACTGCAGGCTTCTGCACCAAAGGCAAGCTTGTTACCTGTTGCACCACTGGCATTGACGTAAATGTATAGACATATAAATGTTTTGCTAAATATTAAAATATTTAACTTTATAAATTACCTACACTTGCTGTCTCAATATGCAGTTAATAGAAACATGTTACTTTAACCAGGAGGTGCAATGGCATTAAGCTGTGGCTAACAAATTTCCATGTATTCAAGAAAGTCTTCCCAGTTGTAGTTCCATTCCGTCCTGCATTGCAACACAAATGTAAACTTGGGAAATTGTGGACAAGATGCACTATGTTTTGCTAAGGCATGGTTCCTGTTATTTTTAATACTGTTTAATTGTTCATATATAAATCTCTACAGTTTCCTGTCTAAAAATTATTTGCACGAGCCATGCTTTGCAGTATATACAACTCCAGATGTTTTGCTGTTAAAATGTCCAGTTCAAGCATTCACACTTATCACCCAAAGCAATATTTGGCCCCTCAAATGTTCAACATTGACATGGTTCACACCTAGACAGATGAGCCATTGAGTTAGAACTGTAATCATTACCATGGCATTCAACTATATGTTCACTGCTTCCATGAATTGGGGAAGACACTATTTTCTCCAACACATCAGCAACTGGTGATCAATTATTTTATATATTTTTAATTTACAGAGTCCAAAGATCAGAAAACACATTGCTCAATTATCTGTGAAGGTGCTTCCAAAATTGCTTAAAATTTTAAAGATCTAGCTTGTGAATTGTTTTTCTAATATTGGAAACCAAGTCAGCAGAGTGACTTCTATCTAAAAAGTTGTACAAATCTAACTCGCCAAATAAGTTACACAGATCCAAATTACCAAAAATTATTTAATTATTAGAGGCCAGTTTAGTTGCACCATCTGTCTCTTATGGTTGGTTGAAAGGATGATTACTGTTTTTTAAATGTACATTAAAGCTGGTTTTCTGAATCTGATGGAATCCTTTAGTTATTTACTTCCTTATATGTTGTTAGTGATCAAACCATAATTTGCTTCCTTGTGTAATTCAAGTAGTCTTACTAGAACAAGTATGAATTTTAAATTAGTAGTTGTATGTAAATATTTTAAACTGTTCTCTACCATGCCCTTCCGTAAAATGTCAGAGTATTACAAAGTGAGATGAATGGCCAATACATGGAATACCTATGGCAATCCCCTAAGACTGTTTAAAATCACTGGAGATTTTTTTTTTTTTTTTTTTTTTTTTTTTTTTTTTTTTTAGTACATCAGTGGTGAAACTGTATTGAATGTTTTCTCATCTCCATAATCTCAACTGCACATTCCATTGTTGTATGGTGTAACTGTGAAAAGGTCACTTACGTAACACTGATTAAAGTTAAATTATCAAATTTATCATTGCAGATCTTTTGGCTTTTCCTGGTTAGGGGTCGCCACAGCGGATCACCTGTCCGCTCATGATTGGCAGTAGAGTTTTACGGTGTTGTTGCCAGTCCAGCGCCCAACCTTCCACGGAAGGCACACACACTTATGCACTCACACCTAGGGCCAATTTAGTGTGTCCAATCCACCTACAGCACGTCTTTGGGATGTGAGAGGAAACCAGAGCATCCGGAGGGAACGCACACGACCACAGGGAGGACATACAGACTGTGCTCAGAAGGCACTCCAGACGAGGATCGAACCAGAGAACCTCTTGCTGTGAGGTGACCATGCTAACCGCTGCACCACCGTGGCCGCCCAGATGTGATGCAAAAATTCCAGGAATCGCACACAGCCCATGGGGAAGAAAAGCCCAAGCCCCCCCCCCCCCCCCCCTTTACAGCCAGGTTTTTTGCACTTTCAAAGCAAAGTGAGTGGGAATAGTGGTTTGGTAGATAACGAGTCTTCATTGTTTTTATAATCTAAGAAGAAAATTATCTTAAGATTGTTCCTGACGGGCCCCTTTTGAGTTATGAAACCAGGTAAGGGAAAAGGGGAAATGGTTTTGAGCAGTTGAGTTACTAAGATGCTGGAATTAATCATGTGAAGAATTTTGTCCTAAAGTAAAATGGTTACTGTGCAGACGTATTGATTCTACCTTGTATAATATGTTGCTTGAAGGTATTTCCAATGTTTACAATTTTTTAGCTACCCCCTACCATAAAAACTGCATATCATGCATCTTTAATATTAACAAGTTACTTGGATATTTATGATCCACAATTATGCCTGATTATTTCACTGGGTGGATACAAGACCAAGCCCTTACTGATAGTTTGGTAAAATAAATTGTTGCATTTTAAAGTGAATTGGTGTCTGACATACAAAGTGACTGAATTACATATTCATTTACTTTGGTTGATGCACAGTGCGTGGCCAAGCTGTCCTAGGAACCATCAGTGGCAGGAGACTGAAGCTGTGTAGTAAAGCAACATTACCAGTGCTGTTGCATAAAAGCAGTGCACCACGTGGGGGTTTTGGTAATATTTTGTCATTTGGGCTTTAACTTTGTCTCCATATCACAAGAGTAAGAGGTAAACTCTTTATTTACCCACACCTCAGTGTGATTTGTGCTGAGATGCTTTGAGAAGCTGAAAATGGATCGGGCAGTGGTAGTGCTGAAAGGGATCTTTTGCATTTTATTACACAGGCACGGTCAGCTTTGTATGAGTGGGGTTTCTCTACCATGTAGTTGTGGGCTGCATTGTTTGGAAGAAATTACTTTTATTCGTAAAGTTTTGAAATGTTTATGCAGTCTGATTATAGTTGTAAAACTGATTTAAAACATTTCACACTTCACCTTTTATCTTTTAGTGTCTCCTTTCCTTCTGGGCCGTGCTCTTTGGGCTGCTAGTCGTTTTACTGTGGCCATGTCTCCTGAGCTAATACAGCAGTTTTTGCGAGCAACAGTCAGTGGTCTGCACGAAACACAGCCCCCATCTGTACGCATCTCTGCAGTTAGAGCCATCTGGGGGTAAGTGATTGGAAGTTAGTAATGCATACTCTGGTAGTTTTGTATAACACCTAAATCAAGTTTACAGTGATAATGCTTGCTGTCCCTTCTGCATATTCCCAGTGTAGCCTCTTTCAATATTTACTGTTAATTTAAGGAGGCCTTGTGTAGAGGATAAACCCTCTGAAACTCTGTTGCATATGTGCAAATTCTATTCCCGGGAATCTCAAGGGCATTCCCTCTGTCTTACGATTGATTTTTTTTACCTCCTCATGTTTAATGGGCATGAGCATTCTAGCAGTCCATAGTTCTCCGACTTTAAGTGCAGGTATTCACCAGTCCCTTTGTTATAGAGCAGATTTAACCATTTTTGCCAGATTAAGTTGGAACTTAAATGGAAAGGTGGGGCACTGATCTTTACTTGGGGCTTGGCCAACATTTATGCTTCTGTTTTACTTATGTTTAAAGCATAAATTGCTATTTAGAGGAGTCAGAGGTTTACATTTATGCCTGGAGACAGTGATAACTCCCCAGTAAGACTGCTAGAGTGGCAGTTAAAAGGCATGAACAAAATAAAATTCGAGGAACCAGGAAATCAAGCCCCCACTGTGAGTTGCCTTCGCCTGACAAACTGTCCTGAAGTAAAAGTCAACCAGGTCTTGTATTTAACTTTTTGCAAGTAGTACTTATTGGCCGTTTCTGTTGGGAACAAGATCCAGGTTCCCCTTTTTAGGGTTTGTTTACTAGGACTTTGAAGGTCCTATGAGCAGTTGAGAAGCAGGCTCTTGTCTCTGATACATATCACAGGATCTGAATTAAAGCACTCGCAACTGACCCAAATCTACTTTGGTAATTGGCTACTGGGTGTGTGGCTCTGATTTTGCTTTAGTTCCAGGTCTTTATTTTTCTTTGCTGCCTCTGGGCTTTTGGAACCTGTTCAGAGCATGGTGGTAGATGTCTGATGTGTTGACTACTGTTCACTACGTAGCCCAGGGTTTTTAGCTGGCAGCCTTTGGTCTGTCATCAGCTTTCTGTCATGGGATCACTGATCAGAGGGGTTTACTAAGAGTAATCTCCTTCCCTCTTCAAATGGCTATTTCCGTTTGTTTTTTTGTGAAATCAAAGGACTTGGAAATCCCCTTGTTGGGTACAATGAAAATTCTTTCCTAGGTTTTCTTCTAGATCTTTTGGGAGGCTTTTAGGTCCTTCAGAGCTGGACTGCCCTATTGGCTCCTACTCATGCTCTCGCCTGTCAGTGCACAATGTCTGACAGTTGGCTGTAGAAACTTGTCATCCTAGAGAATGTTTTGTGGCCTGAATGGATTTGAATGTTATGTATTTAAGGATGCAGCTATTCCTTTCACTGCTCAGCAAGCCACTCAGTTGTCCCAGAACTTCCATTATGACCTTGCTTTTATTGCTTTCTTCCATATTCATGTGGAATCATTTTTTTCTTCCTTTTATTCAAACAAAGCCTTGTCCTATACAATTTTCATATCTCTTTGTATTCCTCACTTAATTATGCCTTTTTCCTAGCTTTTTTCTGGGACATATCTACAACGGTATAGACTTGGATTTAGACAATTTCTTTCCATATTATTTCAGTATCCTTTGCCAAAGGGATATTCTGCCAAGGATAGCTACATGCCGGGTCAGTATACCAAAGCTTTTAGTACTTGTGGGCATTGTACATTACATGTATGCTCCCCGTACAAGATGAAGGGCATAAAGGAGCGATGTATGGATGCACACACAACTTTGTAGCCAGCCTGAATGCCCTTCTGCTGTGCTGGTAACCAAGCCTTGTTTTCAGGTAAGTACTCTGTTGGGGTTTCTTTTCTGTTTTTTGATACTTAGTCTGCTCATTTCATCTGGAACATTTCATCTGGAAAGGGAAAATAGTGTGGAGGGCAGATTCCCTTAGACTGTCATGACCAGTGTCTCCTCTGTTTGGGTGCTTCTTCCAGTCATACACAGGGCTCTGTGCCAGGCATTTGTGCCCAAGACCTTACACAGTCGTCATCTTGTCCATATACCTGGCGAACCAACATATTAAGCTGTTGGCTCTGGGTGCTATGGTGATATCGTCTTGTCCTGAGGGTCAGCTGTTGGCCAAGGTGGTGGCCAAAAATGTTAAGTATGATCCTGCTGCTGCTCAACTTCCCCTGGTTGTCTCTGGGCTGGTGAAAGCCTGGAGGACTGTCTGGTGTTTGTTTCATATTCCTCTGCTGCGACCCTGTTGGAATCTGGCATTGGATCTTGCTTCTTGCATGTCCTCTGAGGCTTTTTAAATGTCTGTACCTGGTGTGGAGGGGGAGCATTGGCTGATCTCAAGGACTGAGGGGGATTTCTCAGATCTTGGTTAGGGAGGATATTCTTGCAACCATTATTGACTCTCTCCAGGGGTCTGATCCTCCAAGTGTGTCGTGCGGATGTCCTTCAGAAAAATCGAAGCTTAAACATGTTTTCTGTTTAGGGACCACAAAGTGAATGGCAGGTTTTCACTCTTGTTTGTTTAATGCTTTGATGGCCTTGAAGTCTCCTTAAGGGTGATCCCGGTGCCTGCTCCCCTCTGGTCTTCCACTCCACTTGAGGCCTAGGGAATTTGATTCCTTGGATGAGG
>NC_056739.1:187803681-187823681 GCF_019279795.1 Protopterus annectens | reverse complement strand
GTCTGGGTAAAAGATAGCAGGGCTGTGGATGTGCTGTGGTGAGGTCTGAATCCGTGCTGAGAGGGAATAAGGAGGTTTTCATGAAGTAAATATGACACAAGTTTCCTATGAATGCATTTCTCAAATTTTTGAGGGGGGAAAGGATGAGTATTGGTCGGTAATTGGTAGGTTTGGTGGAATTGCCTCCCTTGTGAAGTGGAATAATATAGGATTCCTAGATCTCAGGGACTGAGGATTCTTGATAGAATGGTTAATAAGAATTAAGATGGGGATGGGCTATAGAGTCGGCAGCAAGTTTAAGAAATTGTGGGGGGAGGTTGTCAAAAGAGGGTGAGGAAGGTTTGTTTTAGCAGAAGGGATTTGATATAGGCAGTGGAAACTGGTTTCAGGGAGAAAGCTGATTGGGGCTATGTGGTTGAGGGGGTTAAAGGTGATTTTTGACTGTAGTTTGGTGGGGGGTTAGTTTTCTGAGTCTCTAAAGTAGTTAGAAGAGTGGCAGTTTCAAGATGGGTTTTGTCAGGGAAGGGGTTGGGGATAGAGGGTTTACCAGGGTACAACTGTGATGCAGCCAATGCCTCTTACAGGGCTGCTGCCTTTGGTTCTGTTACGGGAAGGATGTTCTTTGCTTTGTCGGCAAGTTCTGCCTGATGACTTTAAGGCCAAACTTTTGGATACTCCTTTGGATATTTTTTGGGATCTGCTTCTGAGAGTTTGTGTTTCCAGGACAAGGGCAAAGTCTTGCAGGAGTTGAAACACATTTGGTTCTAGTATTAACAAATTTCAGAAGAATTATTACTCCGTCTGCACTTGTCCATAGGGAATCTTGCTCTCCTCCTAAGGGCAAGATGGGGTTCTGTGTGTGTGATTGCTACTAAGTCTATTGAGTTCTGTCACACAGAAACCTGCTTTCCAAGGTAAGCAAAGTTCTGTTTGATAGTTTACTTCCTCCTTCCCTCAGGCAGAGTTCCCTTGTACCTTGGTCTTTCCCTGTCTTCCAGATTTGCTTTGAATCACTTCAGGCTCTTGGGTTCTGTCTGTTATTTGTCAGGGATATTTCATGGTCTGGAAGTGCTTTCCTCCCTTTTCAGGCAACATCTCTTTTTCCAGAGGTTCTTATCTTTCTCTTTTGGCTTTAGGGTACCATTCAAGCCATGTCCCCCTACCCAGGAAGGGAAGGGGTTTTATTCCAGTATGTTTTTGGACCCATGAAAGGAGGGCACGTGGAGACCAATTTTGTCTTTCCAGTCTGAACACCTTCCTTAGTATTCCTTCTTTTCGTATGCTATCTCTGCAAATGTTTCCTCTTCTATCCCAGGCCTTTCTGGTATCTCCGCATCGCAAGGATGTGTACTTTCCCATCCCCTCTTCTGGAAATGTTTGCGTTTGTGACTTGTCCTCGCATTTTCATTTCTCTGTTTTTCCTTTGGGTCTCTGCTGCCCCAAGGGTATACACCAAATGCCTTGCTCCTATCATTGCTTCTTTCAGTGGTCAAGAAATTCTGATCTTTATCATCTTTTTCAGACTTCTTCACCCAGCACTCTGCTTCAGGATCTCGAGTTCAGTACTTCCTGTTAGTCTGGGGTTCACCATAAATTTCCAGTAGTTGGTTCGTACATCTTTCAAGAATCTTATTTCCTCGGCTGCAGGCTTCATGCAGTTCCCATGCTGGCATCTCTGCCTAGCCCCAAGACTCTCTCTAATTGCCTTTTCCATTCCCCTTCTTCCTCTGGCATCAGTCTCCACCAGGTAATTTCTCAGGATATTCTGGTTTATGGCTTACACCATTACCATGCTCTCTCCAAGATCCATATGAGGAAGCTTCAGTGGTACATCAGGTCATTGTGGCTCCAACATTGCCACCCCCTAGACTTCCCAGTACCTTTTTTCCATGTCTCAAGCTCGAACTTCAGTGTTGGATTCATCAACTTGTGCTCAGCCCGGGGCTTCTCGTTCACGCTACTGTTCGAACTCTGAAGCTCTTTACAGGCACCTTGGACAGGTGGTGGGGTGGTGCTTCTGGCCCCCTCAAGATTCAGGGCTTCTGGACTCAACATCAGTGTAAAGGAAGGCTTTGCTTTTGTCTCTTCAGGCTTTCCATTCCATCTTTCATTGCAGGCCCCTTAACGTTTTCATTAGACAATACCACAGTGATGTGATATGTCAACAAGCAAGGGGGGGGGTACAAGTTCCTATCTTATCTTATTTGAAGACTAGCTTTTCATATCTGAGATATAGGCAGCTTACTTTTCCCTCTGAGCACAGCCTCGGGGCAGACTCCTTGAGCAAGGTGTAGCACACAGGCTCATGAATAGATGCTTCACAGAGGTGTGTTCCTGGACATTGTCCATCGGTGGGGTATTCTTCTGGTAAATCTTTTTGCCTCCACTCTGAACAGGCAACTTCCTCTTCTGTGGGCCCCCTGTCTTTTCCTTGGAAGGGAATGTTTCTGTATGCCTTCCCTCCCCTTCTTGCTATACGTCTTGCACAAGGTCAGAAAAGAGACTCTCATAATCTTGCTAGTGATTCCCTTTTGACCCAGACAGCATTGGTCCCTCCTTTTCTCACTTTGCCAGGGATAATCACCTCAACAGGCGGACCACCTCACAGTAGTCAAGGGGTTTATCCAGCTTGTTCACTCCAACTGATGCTACGGGTGATAGGATTCTGGTCCCTTTTAGGAACCTCTTTTGAGGATGTGATTTGGGTTCTACAGAAGGCCATGAATCCCACTACCAGGAAATCATACTTGTCCAAATGGAAGCAGTTTTCTGTCTGGTGACTTTCGTCATTGAGGTCCCCTATGTGTTGAGGTTCCTCTGGTTCTCTTATTTTTTGTGACCTCCATTCTGGTTTGGCATATTTTTCAGTTAAAGCCCAGCTATTAGCAATTTCTGATTGTCTGCCTTTGTGTCCTTTTCTGATCCCTAGATTTGAATGCAAGCCATTTCTTTAAGGCCTGGCATGAAGGACGCCTTGAAGGAACCTTATTCCGCCTTCCTGGGACCTCAGTTTTGTAGTTGAAAAATTGGCTGGGGCTCCTTTTTAAGCATGCTTTAGATTCCTTTACAGCATTGTAATTGGAAAACTGTTCTTTTGGCTCTCACTCAGCTAAGAGGGTGTTTGAAATTCAGGCTATTGTGGTTATTCCTCCTTTCTTGGATTTTCACCGAGATGGGCGTTTGTCTTCATACTTATCGTTTTTATGCTCATGGTGGTCAATGACTTGTCCTTTTCAGTCCATCTTCCTTTTTCTCTGCAGTCTGACAATGAATTTCTTTATACCTTGGATTTGCATAGAGAGGTCAGATTTTATGTGGATAAAACTAAAGCTATTCACAAATCTGAACAGCTTGTTTTCTTTTCTTCCCAGGACTTTGGGTTTATCTGTTTCTAAGCAGACCATCTCCTCCTGGATTTCTAAGGCCATTTTTCTTTCATCAAAGATATCGTTGATCAGTAAAGACCCATTGGTGCTTTTTCCAAAGATTTGGATAGCAATTCCATCCTTGAGGCTGCTACTTTGTCCTCTCTGTATACTTTCACTAAACATTACAAGTTGGATGTTATTTCCAGGGCTGGGGCAGGCTTTGCTAGTGCTATCCTGCATGGGGTTGTAGAGGGCTGTTCTGTGCCGCCTTCCCCTTGAGCTATTTTACTCTCCCATAAGTAACAAATACTGTAACAGTGATATGGAGGGACACAGTACAGTTGTGTTAAAATCTTTCCATAGCAGTAGATGTCCTTCTCTTCTCTTCACTGATGCAGTATTAACTCCATCCTTCCTCCCCCCCCCCTCTGTACTGCTGCAGTATTAACTCCATCCTTCCCCCTCTGTTTTGGTTCTTGCTCTGTAGTCGTCTTGGCCTCTTGGTTGAAGGGTTTTTCATCTTCCTTTTTTTGAGTGCATATGTTCTTGTTCCTGAGGGCATTCTATTCCTCCTGGGGCTTTTTCAGTCATGTATACAGCTGTATGTCACCCTTATGCCCTACGCCTTGAGTGGGGAAGTGTGTGTGACCTAAAACACAGTACTAAAGGCTTTGGTATACTGGCTGGATATGGGACTGTCCTTGGCAGGAGATTTCTTTAGGTAAAGAGTACTGCAACATTGAAGAGAAGGACATCTGTTATGGTTAGATTTTACGCAACTGTACATGTTATGTGGTCCAGTCTCGCCTACATTCTTACTCACTGGTTTGGAGCCGAACAACGGCTCCGACTCGGCCAACTTATTTTTCAAGCACAAAGTCTCTAATTGGCTGGGCTAACCTGGTATCCCATGTTGCACCGCTCCATTACCCCAGATTTCGTTTGCCGCTCGTGTAGCTAGGACGTGGTCTCGCTTGGCTGTGGCTAAGTAGCTTTAAAACATCTTTTTCTCACTGAAAATTGTGTTTTTTTTCCTCACAAAAGCTGTTATAATAGCGTATTGCTGTTTAACGTGTTTTATGTGGTGAGTGATTTGTTTTGTGGTATCCCTCTGTTCCTACGGGCTAGGCCCGTTTAAGTTAGAGGACCTAGTCCTCCCTCCGTTGTGTAGTTTGTCTGTTCCTGTGATAGGAAAGCGTTCTTTTTTCCTTGCTTCTGTGTGTGTCTCTAGTTGTGTCAGAATAGTTTAACTTAGAGATTCTTGTCAGCAGTTTAGCGGTAGTTTCCCGCCTTAACCGTTGTTGGCCTAAGGTCCTGTTTCTGGTGTGTTGTGTACTGTGGTTTTTCTGATATGTGAAAGGATCAAAAGGAACACAAACCCTCCGGGTTTAAGAAGTGTTCTAAATGCAGCTACAAGATGTCCATAACAGATGGACATTCCGTTTGTGTATACTGCCTGGGGGCTATACATTTACAAGAGTCCTGTAGCTTTTGTCACGCATTCAGCCAAAGGGTGCTACAGGAAAGAAAAAACTTTTATACTGAAGGGTCTTCTAAAGCCTTCCTTTGAGGAGTCCTTGGACTCTTCCTCTGGTTTACAGACTAAAGCCAAGACTTCTAAGGCTAAGAGATCTCCAGCTCCATCTGTTTCATCGGAGCCACCGGAGAAGACTACCAAATTGGATTCTACCTCTTCGGCTCTCTTGTCCTCCTGGCCGCAGGAGGTAGCTGTGGCTCTTGAATCAGCCTCGGCTCCAATCCTGTTAGAGCCCATTTGGAGCCGGTCTCCTAGTGTCAGACAAGGATCAGTCACCTCTCTCCTCCAAATCTTCCAGACTCTCTGATTTGGATGTGGATAGGGTGGTCCAGAGGCTCCTGCAGTCGTCTGTGTTGGCAAAGTTTTCGGCTCCGACCCAGTCTGCTCCGGAGCCATTCCCGATGAGTGCAAACATGTTCCTTCCTCCGAGCACCTCCTTATCTTCTGAGCCGGAGTGTTCTGCTCCGGGTGATGTTCTGCCAGCTCCGATACCTCTTAAGGCTTTATCGGTGCCGATGTCGGCTCCATCCTCTGGTTTCGGAACCCGGGTTTCCTCTGTCGGGCCCAAGGGGATACTTCGGGACTTTTGTCGGTTCCGAGCCTCTCTCTCGGCGCTTCGGCTTGTGGAACTTTGGCTCCGGTCTTGGCCTCGGAGGTTGGTCTATCCTCTGATTCAGGGGGATCCGCCTTTGAGGCCATGAAGAGCGCACTGGCCAGATCTTCAGTGACATCACCTGGATCGGTCATTCCATCCCCTTCCACTCTGGTGAGAGCCTCTGATGTCCACCTATCGGTTGACTGCGGAGCCCCAAGGTCTGGGGATACCCCCATGAGCAGTCCCCAACTTTGAGGGCCCCTCGGAGTCTGTGCCTGAGGAGCCCCCAAGAAAGAAGTTGTGCAAGAGGAAGCACAAAGACTCCCAGGATGAGTCTCTCACCTCTGATACTGACCTCAAAGTCAGAGGGGTCCCCCCAAGTCTTCCTCCGATGACGTCTTTCTCCGACATCCTGGAGCTTTTGAGGCAGAGAGGCGGCTGATCGTCCAAACCCCCCCCTCTGAGGAGGAGTCTATATTCCTCAAGGCCTTTGGGGCTCAACCCTCCGCCTCCTGTGTCTCCACCCTTCGATGAGCTCCTAGATTTGATCTGTCGAAGGGTGTGGGAGACTCCTAACTCGGTGGAACCTGTACCCAGACGCCCTAATTTCTTTCAGCTCCGCCTGGGAAAGAGTTCCTGTCCAAAGGGGTTTCTGTGGATGCTGTGGTGGCGGCGGCCACTCAGCAGGAAGTAGTAGTGTCTTCCTCCGTCCATCCTCCTAACAATGAGTCCAGGAGTATGGATCGGTACGGGAAGCGTACTGTCTCTTCAGCGACCTTCACACTTCGGTCTCCGAACTATCTTTGTCATTTTACTCTGCTCCAGAGAGAGCTCCTTAAAGAGTTAGGAGATACTCTAACTGGTAACGTACCTGAGGTGTTAACAGAGACAGTTAACTCCCAGGTGTCTACTCTTGGCTTGATTGTCAACTCGTCCATGAAGCTCATATCTTATGCAGCCGAGGGGGCAAGCAGGGCAGCTAGCTCAGGTGTAGCCCTTAGGTGGCAAGCTTGGATGCGCCTGTGTCATTTCACGGAGGCCTTCAAGTCTTCCTTCACTGACGCCCCCTTTGATGGGTCCTCACTCAGAGACCAAAATGAAAGACACCCTCACCAGATGCGAGCAAGAGGGAAAGACCCTGTCTGCTGTAGGGGTCAGTTTTTTCCTCCCATCTAGGCCTTACCCCAAGGCTCAGAGGGGAGGAAAAATGTGGTTAAAGTCACAGAAGTCTTTCCCTGCCGGTCAAGGTGAGTCCCCCTCCAGAGGCAGAGGAAGGGGTGGCTATTCTGGGAGACGCCGCCCTAGGGGCAGAGGAGGCCCTCGCAATTCGAGAGACCATGATTCCTTTTGCGGGCCTTCCTATCATCGTCCTTGATGTATTGCCAGACTGTGCTATTCCGGAGCCAGTCAGGGGCCGCATTTCGTTGTACATGGAAGCCTGGGCAAGTATCACTCAGGATCGATGGGTGCTTCGTATAGTTACTGGAGGTTATTCCATCCCCTTATTGTCAGACCCTCCTCCACCCAAGAGAATCCCAGGCGTTCCACCCAGTCAAAGGGATCACGCAACATTAGAAATTTCTAAGTTGCTGGAAAAAGGAGTCATCCAACCTGTCCCCTCAGACCAGATCGGATTAGGGACTTAAGACTCTATTTGGTGCCGAAAAAAACAAGGGACCTGAGACCCATCTTGGATCTCAGCCGACTCAATCGCTACGTTCTGAAGTCCAAATTCCGAATGGTCACCCTTCAGTCTATTTTTCCATTACTGGGAAAATAAATATGGATGTGCTCCATCAACCTCAAGGATGCTTAATACCATATCCAAATGGACAGGGCATTCAGGAGTCACTTACACTCTTCCGGCTGGGAGCCAGTCATTTCCAGTTTCGTGCCCTGCCCTTTGGCCTCACCACAGCCCTCAGGGTGTTCACAAAGTGTTTGGCAGTGGTGACGTCTCACCTGAGACGTCAAGGATTCCAAGTGTTTCCATACCTGGACGACTGGCTCCTCACCGCCCCCACCAGGCATCTTCTCATTCAGGCCAGGGAAAAGATCATTGCCCTTTGTCATCAACTAGGAATTACCTTGAACTGGGGAAAGTCTGCCTTGCTTCCCTCACAGCGTGTCACATTTATAGGCGCAGAGCTAGACACCGTGCATATGCGGGCGTTCCTGCCTCAAGAAAGGATAGAGACATATTAGCTAGTATAGCTGTCTCTGACAAAAACCTAACAAAAACTTGTTAGACACTAATTGACAGTCTAACAAAATGCCCTTTTAATATTTTATTCTCCAAATGCAATAGCAATTGTTAATGCAAATATTAGGATAAGTTGCCTTCCAGAAATTCAAGTCAGCACCAGAACAGTCATTCTAGGAATCTTAACAGATTAGTCCTTGGAGGTCATGCCCCCCCCCCCCCCCCCCAGTCTATTTGTGTCTTCGGTATTGCCCTTTGATGGTAAAATGTCCTGTCCCCTTGTTTGTGCCATCTCTCTTGTAATCTTGGTGAGTGGTGTGGAGGAACTTGACTCCCTGAATAATTGGGTGGTTCTAAAATGACGCTGAATCGTTGAATATAATAAAATACTAAAACAAGAGCAAAAGCAAAGCACAAACAAGTCTTTTCAACTCTCAAAAGATTCAAACCATTTATTACAAATAAGTGCTTTTGCTAACAAGTAGCTTCATCAGATCATATACTATTTTACTAAAACATGTGATGCTTAAATACTATACATCAAACAGTTTATTCAAAAGAGCCAGTCATTAACATCTGATAGTGTAGTGCATTCAACAAGTTAAAAAATATATATATTAAATACAGTTCCAATACATATTAATTATGATTGCCTTCTTACAATAAAAATACTAAAACTAATGAAATGGAAGAAATTATTTAAGTAACATGAATGCAGTTTATCGTATAAACAATTCCTTTCATATAAAAAATACATTTGGTATCACAATTAAAAACTGAACCGATAAGATAAGAAATATATATATGTATACAATCTATCATATAAATATATGTATACATATAGCGCTTATTTGTAATAAATGGTTTGAATCTTTTGAGAGTTGAAAAGACTTTTGTGCTTTGCTTTTGCTCTTGTTTTAGTATTTTATTATATTCAACGATTCAGCGTTTTTCAAACGAGCATTAACCAGCGTGAGCAGCTGTCTTAAGGTTCTAAAAAGAGCTTGATTAGTATACTGTGTTCCGTTAGACTAAGCATAATAAGAATTACATCTGCTATCATTATACTTGGTAGTTCTAGTCTCTAGTATCTTATTTTTTTCATTTTCCTTAGGTGGTGGATAGTCCTCCTTATTCCACAGGGCATGCGATCGCTCAAGTTTTTTGGCTTTCCTTGTATTAATCTCATTGCCTTTATCAACTTGTCGGAAAACCTTTTACATAGTCATGTTCATTGTGTATAAACAATAAACTTTTAATTTTGACTTGTAAATTCTTCTTTTCAGTTTTGAGAGCCTTTAGTTTCCTTTGATTCTTAAAGTCCTATTTTATCGAACAAGTCTAATAGATTTCTGTACAATAAACTATCCTTTTACCAAGCCATTAGGATATTTCTATAGGTGTGAACCTTTGGAACCCCTGCCTTTTTATTTGGTTTCGGTGAAAGTCATGGTCTATGAATGAAAAGCAAGCAGCTCTTTTTCCAAGTTAGATCAAGCTTTTTTAATGTTGGTCTTTACTCCTGGAAGACTGTTCAGTCTCCATTTCAGTGGCTGTCTCAATGCAAATCTGTGTATCTAACCATTCTGTAAACTTCCGGTATTCTTATGATTGCATCCCTGGATAGCAGGGAAAGATAACTTTCCACACTAGGTATCCTCCTTGAGTCTGTTTCTCGGTATGTTCTAGAAGGAAGAAACAAACTTAATTTGTTGGCTCGTAACTATCTTCACATTGACCAGGAACAGTTTATTTTTCCAGCTGTAGTTATTACAGGCTTTAAAACAGGAAATGTCACTGGTGGTAAAAACAGACCAGCTCCCTGCAATAGAGACATGTTTGTTAGATGAGGATGTTGGGAAAAGATATGGGACAACTTCCGTTACTTATGATATCCCGGACTCTCTTGATTCTGAAGAAGGTATTTCCTCAGTCTCTTACAGGTGAATTTTCTTTTTCTGGAACTTTGCCCAGAATGAATAAGATGATTGAATGGGAGCAATTTGGTATTTCTTACTCTTGAAGGAAATATGGTTCAAGTGAATGCATCAGGAACTGTACCTGTTCCTCAGCTTTTACCAGCTCTGGAGGATGTATTTGAGGTAGCCTGGACTAACCTAGACGTGCAACATTCAGTCTCTAAAAAATGACAGTCTTTACCAAGTATCTTTGCCATTCAAGTATTTATTCTGTCACCCCAAATCTGATTCTACAGCTATTTCTATCCCAGCTACTGACAAACATCTGGTAAGTGAAAATCCTTTCCCTTCTGACGGAGAACAAATCATTTGACAGATTTGGTTTAAAAAATATATATTCCTCTAGAATATTAGCCTTCAGAATTCCAAGTTATCTGGCTTGTATGTTAAAATATGTATTAACTTTTTCTTACTGTGCCAGGGATTTTCTGCTTTGCCATCTGCCAGTAGTAGGACTTATTTGAAATCTGGTGTTTCCACTGCTTCTTAGTAAACTTAAGCAGTATTTCCATATGTACTTCAAAAAAACAAGCCGCTAATTTATGGATGGCTTTAGGTGAAACCTTAGATGTTGAAGACTGTTGATGTGTGCACTGTAAGTTAGAGATTCAGAGTGGTTTAAACTGCTATTTGTACAATTAAACACATTTTTATATTTCTGTAAATATCTCCTTAAACATGCACTTGGAGGGGAATTTCTTGTCATGTGAAAGCTTCTGTCACTAATGAGAAGTTGTAGGTCCATAGATTAGTAGGCTCTCCTTGTGGGCCATATTAAGCTTAGAGTTTCTCTTGTGCTTAAATTAATTTCTTCCTGTTTTGTTAGATTGGTCTTGCCCATCCTGTGGCGGATAATTTGAGGGGAGTGATGCTTGCGATAAAGCATTTCGGCGCTGTGTCTGTCCATTTAGTGGGACAAGGGACAGTCCTGGGTAAATTTTCTATTACTCATCCATAGATCAAAGTTGTGCTAGAAAATGGACAGGGATGAGCACTTTTGTGGATGGGGAGTCTGTTTCAGAGCAGTGGTATCCTCTGAAAGATGTACTTGACCCTCAAACCATTCTGTTGATACAGAAGAGGTTTATATCCCTGGGCTGAGTATTTGTGATGCCATATGACTTACTGATGCACAGTAGATCCATCAGTATTGGGTCATTAGATGCCATGTATGCCAGACACAGGTCACATTTTAGCAGTCTGAAGGATATAGTTTGTGTCGGGCTTTGAGGTGGTCCGTGTAAGAAGCTTTGTTTAAGCTGTGTATCTTTTTAGTAAGGCATCTCTGGGGATTCCAGTTAATGCAGGTGTCTTGACAGATGCATGCAAAAGGGGGAATTATACTCGGACTGGCCTAATGAAGACTTTTAATAAAGGAAGACAGTGACGTCTCTAGATCTAGACATAATTCCTTTGTTCATAAGCTGCACGTTATAGAAATGACTTTGACAGTGGACATATATTGGTTGAAAGTTAAGTCACTGTCCACACAAATTCCCAAGTTCTGAACTACTGGGTCAACTGTTAGGGGTATATTGCCTACATGGTAGTTCCCCAAATTAGACTGCTTCCCAAAAGATAAGATACTGCATTTTTTTGTCATTTAGTTTCAGTGCCATGATTTTGGCACCAGTTCTTTAGGACAAATCTTCCTGCAGGTTGACCAAGTCATTTGGGGATTAGGTGATTGTTCCTAGTTTGCAGTCATCTGCAAACTTGTCAGCCAGAGTCCTTTTGTATTGGCTTTTACTTCAGTGAAGTAGATGGCAAACAGGCAAGGTCCCAGCACCAACTGGTCTTTCTGATCCTCTGATGGCTGGTCTTGTGGAGGTAACTTCCCCTATTTTGATCTCTTGCGTCTTATCTGTGACCTAGTTGGCTGTCCAGCAGCTGCTGTAGGGATTTATTCCATTTAGCATTTCTACTGTTTTTAAGTGGGGGATTGTCAAAGGCTTTGGCCAGGTCATTCTGTGCATTGTTTACTATTGTACCTTTATCTGTTGCTTTGGTGACCTTTGCAGAAAAAGGCCACCAAGTTAAATAAACATGACCTCCACTTGATAAATCCAAACAAAGTGAGCCAGTGTTGAGGTTCCTTCCACCCTTGGTGATTAGATCCACGGTAAGTCTTTTTGTGGTTTTGCATGTGAAGTTGGTCAGACTTGTCTGTACTTATCTGAATCTGTGGAACTTCCTCTCTTATGCAGGGGAATAACTGTAGCTGCTCATTTGTTTGGTACAAACCTGCATGGAGGCTGAGGCTGAATAATAATCTTACAGGAGTGGCTAAATAATGCTATGTCTGACGCGTCAAGGAATATTGTCAGAACCCGTCGATTTATTTTTAGCTTTTGTTGGCGCCTTTAGAACTTTGTTTTGTGCGACAGCTGGTGACTAGTCTGATTCAGGTTTATCCTGTGGGATAGACCGAGAAGGAATCGTGCTAAAGTTTAAGCTAAATTTATTGGCCAGTAGGTTTGCTAAATCTTCACCCTCAGGGCAGGTGACCTTGTTCTTTCAGCGGAGCACATGGTTGCATTATGCTTCTGAGATTACGAACATAACTAAAATAGGCCTTGTGAATGTTTTTGGCTTTCTGTTTTAGCTTCAGAATTGGCTTTGGATTTTATTATGTTCCTGAGTTTGTTCATCTCAGAGGGCTCTTATTGTGGGAATTTCTGTTAAATGATAATTTAATGAAGGAATTTAAAAACTTAAGACATAGGCAAATGTGCATGAACAGAAAAACAAAACAAACCATCTTAACATTTTTTCCATTTGCATACACATCATTTCACGATCATGAGTCCAACATTACATAAATTTCTGATTTCCTGGCTTTCCTAAAACCGCACTCCTTAACATTATTCTGTATGTCTTGTTCTCCTAATTTCCATTTTTGTGTGATTTGGCCTTCCCTTTTCTAAAGATTCCTCTTGCAGTTCTTTTGTCTCATAGTATTCAGTGTTTCAAATGCAGTTGGTTTAGACTGATGTTCCATTTTGTAGTAATTGCTTTTTGGTGGCCAGCAGAATTAAACTTAAGACAATACTTTGTCTAGGCAGTTCAGATTGGTGTCTCGGCTCAAAACAATTGTTTCCTTAGTTACAGCTCTTTGCTCACCCAGTATGTCTGAGTATTCTGTAGGGACTTTAAACCTGCCAACTCATTAAAATATATTCCCAGTTACCAAACTCAGTTCTTCCCCATCATATCTTCAACATTTATCTACAGGGGGAAGAAATTCTCCGAAGTCTGCTTTGCTTACAAAAAACGCCTATGCAAAGATTCTAAACTTTCTGGACTTTGTTGCATGCTTTGGAGCCATACTTATGGCCTTAACCGTGTTGGCCTGTAAATTGCTTTTCCAGTCTTTTCTCTCTCTCCAAACTTTTCCAATCCCCTTTGATAGATGTCCTGTTCTCATGTTGCAGTATTCTTAACCTTTGGGTTAGCCTCCTCCTAGCGACCCAAACATCTGGTCAGTATACATAAGCTTTAGTCACTGCAAGGTACATGGGACATCTGACGTTGGCCATAGGGAACATGGACCCTAAAAGTGATGTTTGCACATAACTTCCTCAAAAATTCTCTGCCGCCAGTTGAACGTCAGCTCATCCTGCCAACTGATCTTGTAATTAAAGTACCCCATTGGAGCCTTTTTTTTTTATTATTTTCTTGGTCACTGCATGCCTGCCCAGGTTCATGTCATCCATAATAGGAAAGCGTAGATGTGGATGACTGATCCCTCATAACGACTCCCACGACCTGTCCATTTTGCCTAGGGCCCAGCCACGACCATAAGGCCTGCGCCATATGCCAAGCCTTTGTCCCAAAGACCCTTTGCAGCCACCAGCATGCCCTTAACATTTACCTGGAAAACCAAAGACTTAAGTCTGGCTCTTGGGATGGAAGGGCCATCCAGTCATACAATCGAGCTACTGAAAGGCCAAAATTTCAAGGCATGAAACTACTGCTGTACCTAGTCTACCCGATGTTCCCCCTGTGGCCAAGGTACACCTGGAGGAATGTACAGAATCCGCTGACTTTGGTATAGATAGTACTGTTTTTGAGGCCACCGAAACAAGTTTCGAAAGCACATCCGTGGAGATTATGCAGACTGGTGCCAACGATGAGGTCGAACCTCTGCTTGCTGTGGACGTTCAGACATGTCCTTCCTCTGCTTCTGTAGCACCCAAGACTAGGCCCTAACCCCTCTAGACCTCTCTTCCTTGAAGGGGGGGGGGGCTGTACTTGTTTCTCTCCACGTATTGAGAGCTTGCTTGACTGGCAAGCCTTTATGGTCCTTAGGCCTTCCTTGGCAATTTCTCCCATTGCTGCTCCTCTGGTTATTGGGCCTAGGCACCCCAGATCACTGAACGTCCCACACTGGAGGCCGAAGAATCTTCACATTCCTGTCCTGAGGATTCTTTGTCTTTTGCCTCTCAACTGCCTTCTCCCCTAGATTATGCATCCCCTGAGAAGGACTCTGCTGAGGAAGATTCCCTTGGGGAGGACTTCTCCTTAGGAGAAATAGTCTCTCTGATGAGAGAATTCTTTAAATGGGACTCCACAGAAATGATTGAAATACAGGAGGTACTTGCGCTTCTCTGTGGGTTCCTCACATTTGCAGTTCTCTGCTTCACCCTTGGAGCAGTAGATAGTCCAAATGGTATTCACTAAATGTTTGTTTCTAGTGATAGCATACTGCAGGGTTCTAGATACAACATTTCCTCTACCTGGACAACCTCCTGATCAAGGCAGACTGCTACAGTACACTCCAGTCAACTTCCCCAAATTCAGCCTAAACCCCTCCCAAGACCAGGTCTTCCCAGGGTGCAAAATCTGAACAGACATTATGATGGCATTTCTCCCACCCAAAAGGTGGACAGTCTAAAGGAATACCTGCTGTCATATACCCGCCTGCAGTGACAGCAAGAGAATACCTCAGACTCATGGGGATTGTGAAAGCCATGTACTCTGTTGCTACTGACAAGACTCCACATGAGAAAGCTTCAGAAGTATCTGAGGTCAACATGGACCCAACACTCTTACCCGCTGGACCACACCATTCCCTTTCTGCCATGCTTAAGGAAGGGGAGAGTTTTTTGTGGGAGGATGAAGTCTCTCTAAATCCAGGACTTCCCTTGCAACCCCTAGCCCCCAGTACAGGAAATTGTATACAGATGCTTCAAACCTGGGGTGAGGAGCTGCTATGGCATCTTGAAGGTGGTAACGCAAATGGACAGACCCCGCCAAGAGGGAACACATCATCATCCGAGAGATGAGGGCTCTCATCTTTGCTCTGAGGGCCTTCCAACATGTCCTGAAGAAAGGATACCTGAAGCTGTTCACTGACAACACTACTGTTCTTTGGTAAGTGAGCAAATGGGGGGGGGGGGGGATCTTGCTATGAAGACTTGAACTCCAGGCCTGGGAACTGGCAGCCCGGCATGGAGCAACTCTGCAGGCCATCTGTATACCCTCAGCCCAGAACACTCAGGCAGACACTAAGATCCACCCTACAATCCCATGAATGGATGCTGCACAGGGATGTGTTTCTGGACATAGTCCACAGGTGGTGTACAACACAAATAAATACCTGTTTTGCCTCCTGTCTGAACAGGCAGCTTCCACAGTTCTGTACTGGACTCCCAGCCCCCCTAGCTAGGACAACGGATGGCTCTTCTATCTCTTGGGAGGGGATGTTTCTGTACGCTTCGCCCTTCCCACTCCTGCAGAAAGTTCTGATGAAAATTCAGCAGGACAAACCAAAAATCTTGTTGGTGACCCCCTTTGGCCAAGACAGCACTGGTTCCCCATCCTTCTGTATTTAGCCAGGGACAGTGATCACAAATTACCTAACAGAGTGGACCTACTTACATAGGATGAGGGATCCCTGATCCATCCCCATCTGGAATCTCTGAACCTAACCCTCTGGGTGATAGTTTTGATCCCTTTCAGCCACCTTTATTCTGAGGATGTGCTAAATGTCCTGCAGTAGGCCAGGAAATCCAATACTAGACTATCCTAGCTGTCCAAGAGGAAAAGGTTCTCCATGTGGTGTCTAAAAAGAATGCTGGACCCATTTCAGGTAGGGGGTCCCCCTGGTACTGTCTTAATCTGTGTGAATTATTGCAGGCAGGGTGGCCATATTCCTCTGTGAAGACCCACTTTGCTGCTATTTCTGCATGTCTGCCTTTAGAACCACCACTTGCTTCTAGACTTAAAGTGGAGTTATTCCTAAAAGGAATTCTACACTTCAGACCACCCAGGAAGCCAGTTCCAACGCCCTGGGACCTTAACTGTTGGAGAAGCCCACTATTCCGTTTGAGCCAGTAGCTATAGCCTCTCTAAAGTATTGCACTTGGAAAACTGTACTTTTGGTGGCCTTAACTTCAGCCAGGAGAGTCTGAGCTCCAGGCCTTCATGGTTAGCCCACCTTTTTTGAGCTTCCACAAGGATAGGGTTACCTTGCAGACTAAACCCGTCAATTATGACTAAGGTGGTCAAGAAGTTATTCCTGAACCCATGTATCCACCTTCCCACAGCCCCAGAATGACAGAGTCCTGCATTCCCTTGATGTTCAGACAACTCATATTCTACACTGACAAGACTTAATCTGTTAGGAGATTAGAGCAACTGTTTGTCTCCTTTCACCCCAGCGCTCTGGGAAAAGCTGAGAATAAACGGATGGGTCTCTACATGGATTTCCAAAGCCATCTCCCTTTGCTGTGCCTGCCATGGAAAACGTATAGACTCCAATATTAAACCCCATTCTGCTAGGGCCATGGCCTTTGGCACTTTTTTTCAAGGGGTTGGACACTGCCTGTATTATAGAATCAGCTACCTGGACATCTGTCAATTCCTTCACAAAACATTGCAAACTGGATCATATCTCCAGAGCAGGGTTTGCTAGGGCAATCCTGCATGGATTTTTGGATAATAGTTCCAAACCACCATCCTCCTCTTCCATTTGAGGTATGGCACTCACCCAAAGGTTAAGAATACTGCAACAGGAGAATAAGGCATAGAATAGTTGTGTAAAATCTTAACTTAACCATAGATGCCGTTCTGTTCCATGTTGCAGTATTCTATCCCACCCTCCTCCCCCCTGTTCAAAAGAAGATTTGGGCGTTGGATGATTTAGGATTTGTACAGCTATTCTGGGACTGGGGTCTGACTGGGGCACTCAGTTCTGAGGAAGGTACGTGCAGATGTCACATGTATGGCCACGTTCCCTATGGCCCACATCAAACATTCCACATACCTTGCAGTGATTAAAGTTTTTGTATACTGGCCAGACGTTCAGGTTGCTAGCTGAAGGCCAACCCAAAGGTTAAGAATACTGCAACATGGAAGAGGACATTTATGGTTATGGTAACATTTTGCACAACTATTCTTTATGCAATATTTTTTATACCCTGTTAATTGGAAATTACTACACTTATAGTCAAAATGCTTTCTTTTATTGTAAAGCTTGTTGATATGGTTCCACCATGGGTGTTAGTTATCCCTGCACTTGATTCTACAGGACACAGCTGCATCTCTGCAGCTATTTGCCGGTACAGTATGGTCTTGTACATTTCCTTTCTAAAGGTGCATTTGATGGAAGGAGTGTTTGGTTTCAGTTTTATTGTGAAGGAGACTGCTTTATGGTCAGACCTAACAAGTGATTATATGCAAGGAATGGTGCAAAATGCCTCCATATTAGTAAAGACAAGAACTAAGTTGCTCCCTTAGTAGTATTCTAATTCTTCCAGGGCGTTTGTATTAGTAAAGTTCAAGATGCTCTGTGGTGTGGTGGTGTGGATTTCCCAGTCTCTTGTTTGATGGGTTAATTAGCTATGGGGAAGTAGTATTGGGTTTAATACAGAGTGATTCCAATTCCTGTAGATAGGCATTCTGGCTTTCCTGGGTCATAGAAGGGACTTCTGTAGCTAGCTAAGATATAGTATGTAACCTTATCTGCACAGCAAAAATGCTGTCTAATATTTTAAAACAATGTCTTGCTCACTGCACAGATATCCATGTCCAGGGAGAAAAGGTCTTTTTATACAGTAAAGTTTCTTGTTTAGGCTTCTAGCATTGTTCAGTAACTCCACATTTTCCTTTGCTTGCTTTGTTTGCAATTGCCTGAAAATGGCACTGTGGGGATGGTCACTGTTTTTGCCAATAATCTAAACCCTAGACTGGACAGATTATCACTGGTGAAGCAGCATGGTCTGTCACAACCTCTCCAATTTAATAAATATTGGACCCTTTCCTTGTGAATGATACCAAAAAAACTAAGCCAGTTAAAAGTTTGGCAAGAATTACCTGTGAACTAGTTTGAACTAGTTTGAGGTCATGGCTATTCATGACTTTGGGCATTGTTATATGGTTCCAAGACCAACCGAAAATGAAGATAGTTTTGCCCATGCCTCTGCTGCCTGGATCTCCCTGCATCTTTACCCGTGTCTCTCCACATGGCTTAATAAAGCTGGTGCAAGACTTAATGGATATTATGAAGTCCAGGCAGCCCACATTGGAAAGTGAACCTGTGCCAGGAACCTACCCTGAAAAATCAAAGAAATGAAAAACCTGCTTATCTAGTGTCTCTCCCCTCAACAGTATTTAGATTCTGACTCTGAAGGCACCTTGTCCTCTGCTTCATCCACTGAGGATTTATTGTTTGGGGTACCCTTCCTAGGTTCAGAGGTAGGTACCAGGCTATTGGACCTAGGGTCTATATAAGCCTAGCCAAAAAGGTACCTTGGCTTTCGCCACCCAAGAAAATTTTCCTGTGCCCCTGTCGAGCAGAGCCACAGAAGTGATCTTGCGGTGAATTTCCTATCTCCCATCCAGTCATCCAGATTTTTCTTGAAGAGTGCTAATGAGCTTTGTTTAATATAGATAGGTAGTTTGTTCCAGATTATGGGAAGTCTCTGGGAACAAGAATCTATCCCTCCAGCATGTTCTGTTTATTGTGGTGACAAGGTTTAGGTCCCTAGAGCATGTAGCTCTGCGGGATTGGGATGTCTTTAAGTGGGGCATGTCCAACAGGTCTGGGTTTGACATAGCTTTGTATGTTAGGCAGAGATCGCCTCTGAGTAGGTGATATGCGACTGAGTAAAGCTGGAGTTTTTTGAGATGGTCTGCATAGGGCATATGTTTGAGGCCGGTAATCCTCTGAGGTATTTCTGTGGCCTTTCCAGTTGTAGATGTCTTGTGAGGTACATAGCAAAAGGGGCGTTGTATTCTATAATGGGTCTAAGTAGTGACTGGTAGAGGGAAACAGTGCCTCTTTTTTTTTCTGGATGAGAAACCTTTTGACGTGTGCTATGTAGAAGGATTTCCTGACTACTGTGGCAATGTGATATGTCCACCTGTGTCCCAAGGTCTCATCATACTTTTGGTGTTAAGTAGACTACCGCCTTTGTGGTAGTTCATGGGTACAGAGTTTTTACCAAAAGGGATGACTATGCACTTTTTGGCATTGAGCTTGAGGCCATGGCTTTGATGCCAGGCATCTGTCTGTGACGTCCTTTTGTAGGATGTCCGCATCGTTAGGAGTTTGTTTGTGGCTCCTAGTTTTCAGTCATCTGCTAACTTGGTTAGCCAAAGGCCTTCTGTGTTGGCCTGTACTTCAGACAAGTAGATACCAAACAGGAGAGGACCCAGGACTGAACCCTGTGGTTACGCCACTTGTCACTGGTCTGAAGTCTGATTTGGAGTCTGCTACTTTCACAGTGTGGGTTCTGTTAGTGAGCCAATTGGCAACCCATCTTGTTGACATAGGGATTTATATCTAGTTTAGTGAGTTTGTCTATAATTCCAGAGTGGGGGATGGTATTGAAAGCCTTGGCGAGATCTAGATAGGCTGTGTGAACCACCTTACCCTAATCTACGGCTTTGGTGACCGCTTCAAAGAAGTCCGTCAGGTTTAGGAGACATGATCTGCCTTTTACAAACCCGAACTGGATAGAGTCCAGAGTATGGAGGTTACCAATGTCATTTACGTTCCATGATACGTTCCATAGCCTTGCAGACCAGGCTCATCAGGCTAATGGGATGATGGTTCCCAGGGTCCATGAGGGCTCCCCCTTTGTGGAGTGGGTAACGGTCGCTGTGCGCCATTCAGTGGGCACAAAGCCTGAGGTGAGGCTATGATTGAACATGGTACTTAGGTGGGGTGCCAGTTTGTTCTATAGCTCATGTAGTACACAGGCAGGGATGTTGTCCGGTCCCATGGATACTGTGTTATTGGATTTGGAGAGTGTGGTTTTTTACCTGTTCAGCCATTATTACAAGAACTTTGCAATCTTCCAGTATAGAG